>NW_022059884.1:0-49568 GCF_007399415.2 Gopherus evgoodei | reverse complement strand
GCTCCAGGGGCCTAACCCCCTGGGGCCCCAACCCCAGCTCCAGGGGCCCAACCCCTGGGGGCCCCAACACCACCTGCAGGGGTCCAACCCCTGAGCGCCGGAACAATAGCTCCAAGGGCCTAATCCCTGGGGGACCCAACACCAGCTCCAGGGGCCGAACCCCTGAGAGCCCGAACAATACATCCAGGGGCCGAACCCCCGGGGGCCCCCACCCCAGCTCCAAGAGCCCAAAATCTGAGCCCCCGAACCATAGCTCCAGGGGCCTAACCCCTGGAGGCCCCAACCCCAGCTCCAGGGGCCCAACCCCTGGGGGCTCCAACACCAGCTCTAGAGGCCCATCCCTGAGCACCCGAACCATAGCTCCAGGGGCCCAACCTCTGAGCGCCCGAACCATAGCTCCAGGGGCCTAACCCCTGGGCCCCAACACCAGCTCCAGGGGCCCAACCCCTGGGGCCCCCACACCAGCTCCAGAGGCCCAACCCTTGAGAGCCCGAACCATAGCTCCAGGGGCCTAACCCCTAGGGGCCCCAACCCCAGCTCCAGGGGCCCAACCCCTGGGGGCTCCAACACCAGCTCTAGAGGCCCATCCCTGAGCACCCGAACCATAGCTCCAGGGGCCCAACCTCTGAGCGCCCGAACCATAGCTCCAGGGGCCTAACCCCTGGGCCCCAACACCAGCTCCAGGGGCCCAACCCCTCGGGCCCCCAACACCAGCTCCAGAGGCCCAACCCTTGAGAGCCCGAACCATAGCTCCAGGGGCCTAACCCCTAGGGCCCCAACCCCAGCTCCAGGGGCCCAACCCCTGGGGCCCCCCAACACCAGCTCCAGGACTCAACCCCTGGGGGCCCCAACACCAGCTCCAGGGGCACAACCCCTGAGCGCCCGAAGAATAGCTCCAGTGGCCTAACCCCCGGGAGCCCCAACCCCAGCTCCAGGGGACCAACCCCTGGGGACCCCAACACCAGCACCAGGGGCCCAACCCCTGAGCGCCCGAACCATAGCTCCAGGGGCCTAACCCCCGGGGACCCTAACCCCAGCTCCAGGGGCCCAACCCCTGGGGGCCCCAACACCAGCTCAAGGAGTCCAACCCCTGGGGGCCCAAACACCAGCTCCAGGGGCCCAACCCCAGAGCTCCCGAACCATAGCTTCACGGGCCCAACCCCTGGGGGCCCCAACACCAGCTCCAGGGGCCCAAACCCTGAGTGCCCGAACCATAGCTCCAGGGGCCTAACCCCTGGGGCCCCAACACCAGCTCCAGGGGCCCAACCCCTGGGGGCCCCAACACCAGCTCCAGGAGCCCAACCCCTGAGCGCCCGAACCATAGCTCCAGGGGTCTAACCCCTGGGGCCCCAACCCCAGCTCCAGGGGCCCAACCCCTGGGGGCCCCACCACCAGCTCCAGGGGCCCAACCCCTGAGCGCCCGAATCATAGCTCCAGGGGCCTAACCCCTGGGGGCCCCAACCCCAGCTCCAGGGGCCCAACCCCTGGGGGCCCCAACACCAGCTCCAGGGGCAAAACCCCTGAGCGCCCGAAATAGCTCCAGGGGCCTAACTCCCGGGGTCCAAACCCCAGCTCCAGGGGCCTAACCCCCGGGGCCCCAACCCCAGCTCCAGGGGCCCAACCCCTGGGGGCCCCAACACCAGCTCCAAGGGCCCAACCCCAGAGCGCCCGAACCATTGCTCCAGGGGCCCAACCCCTGGGGGCCCCAACACCCGCTCCAGGGGCCCAAACCCTGAGCGCCCGAACCATAGCTAAAGGGCCTAACCCCTGGGGGCCCCAACCTCAGCTCCAGAGGCCCAACCCCTGGGGGCCCTAACACCAGCTCCAGGGGCCCAAATCCTGAGCGCCAGAACCATAGCTCCAGGGGCCTAACCCCTGTCGGCTCCAACACCAGCTCCAAGGGCCCAGCCCCTGAGCGCCCGAGCAATACCTTCAGGGGCCTAACCCCTGGGGCCCCCACCCCAGCTCCAAGGGCCCAACCCCTGAGCGCCCGAACCATAGCTCCAGGGGCCTAACCCCCGCAGGCCCCAACCCCAGCTCCAGAGGCGCAACCTGTGGGGGCCCCAACATCAGCTCCAGGGGCCCAACCCCTGAGCGCCCGAACCATAGCTCCAGGGGTCTAAACCCTGGGGGCCCCAACACCAGCTCCAGGAGCCCAACCCCTGAGCGCCCGAACAATACCTCCAGGGGACTAACCCCTGGGGGCCACAACCCCAGTTCAAGGGGCCCAAACCCTGAGCGCTCGAACCATAGCTACAGGGGCCTAACCCCTGGGGGCCCCCACCCCAGCTCCAAAGGCCCAAAACCTGAGCGCACGAACCATAGCTCCAGGGGCCTAACCCCTGGGGCCCCAACACCAGCTCCAGGGGCCCAACCCCTGGGGGCCCCAACACCAGCCCCAGGGGCCCAAACCCTGAGCGCCTGAACCATAGCTCCAGGGGCCTAACCCCTAGGGGCCCCAACCCCAGCTCCAGGGGCCCAACCGCTGGGGGTTCCAACACCAGCCCCAGGGGCCCAACCCCTGAGCGCCCGAACCATAGCTCCAGGGGCCTAACCCCTAGGGGCCCCAAACCCAGCTCCAGGGGCCCAATCCCTGGGGGCCGAACCCCAGCTCCAGGGGCCCAAACCCTGGGAGACCCAACACCAGCTCCAAGGGCCCAACCCCTGAGCGCCCGAACCATAGATACAGGGGCAAAAACCCCGGGGGCCCCAACCCCAGCTCCAGAGGCCAAACCCCTGGGGGCCCAAACACCAGCTCCAGGGGTCCAACGCCTGAGCGCCCGACCCATAGCTCAAGGGGCCTAACCCTTCGGAGCACCAACACCAGCTCCAGCGGCTCAACCCCTGAGCACCCGAACAATACTTCCAGAGGCCTAACCCCTGGGGGACCCAACACCAGCTCCAGGGCCCCAACCCCTGAGCGCTCGAAAAATAGCTACAGGGGCCTAACCCCTGGGGGGTCCCCACCCCAGCTCCAAAGGCCCAAAACCCGAGTGCCCTAACCACAGCTCCAGGGGCCTAACCCCTCGGGCCCCAACACCAGATCCAGGGGCCCAACCCCTGGGTGCCCCAACACCAGCTCCAGGGGCCCAACCCCTGAGCGCCCGAACCATAGCTCCAGGGGCCTAACCCCTGAAGGCCCCAACCCCAGCTCCAGGGGCCCAACTCCTGGGGGCCCCAACACCAGCGCCAGGGGCCCAACTCCTGAGCGCCCGAACCATAGCTCCAGGGGCCTAACCCCCAGGGGCCCCAACCCCAGCTCTAGCGGCCCAACCCCTGGGGGCCCCAACACCACCTGCAGGGGTCCAACCCCTGAGCGCCGGAACAATAGCTCCAAGGGCCTAATCCCTGGGGGACCCAACACCAGCTCCAGGGGCCGAACCCCTGAGAGCCCGAACAATACATCCAGGGGCCGAACCCCCGGGGGCCCCCACCCCAGCTCCAAGAGCCCAAAATCTGAGCCCCCGAACCATAGCTCCAGGGGCCTAACCCCTGGAGGCCCCAACCCCAGCTCCAGGGGCCCAACCCCTGGGGGCTCCAACACCAGCTCTAGAGGCCCATCCCTGAGCACCCGAACCATAGCTCCAGGGGCCCAACCTCTGAGCGCCCGAACCATAGCTCCAGGGGCCTAACCCCTGGGCCCCAACACCAGCTCCAAGGGCCCAACCCCTGGGGCCCCCAACACCAGCTCCAGAGGCCCAACCCTTGAGAGCCCGAACCATAGCTCCAGGGGCCTAACCCCTAGGGGCCCCAACCCCAGCTCCAGGGGCCCAACCCCTGGGGCCCCCAACACCAGCTCCAGGACTCAACCCCTGGGGGCCCCAACACCAGCTCCAGGGGCACAACCCCTGAGCGCCCGAAGAATAGCTCCAGTGGCCTAACCCCCGGGAGCCCCAACCCCAGCTCCAGGGGACCAACCCCTGGGGGCCCCAACACCAGCACCAGGGGCCCAACCCCTGAGCACCCGAACCATAGCTCTAGGGGCCTCACCCCTGGGGCCCCAACACCAGCTCCAGGGGTCCAACTCCTGGGGGCCCCAACACCAGCTCCAGGAGCCCAACCCCTGAGCGCCCGAACCATAGCTCCAGGGGTCTAACCCCTGGGGCCCCAACCCCAGCTCCAGGGGCCCAACCCCTGGGGGCCCCAACACCAGCTCCAGGGGCCAAACCCCTGAGCGCCCGAATCATAGCTCCAGGGGCCTAACCCCTCGGGGCCCCAACCCCAGCTCCAGGGGCCCAACCCCTGGGGGCCCCAACACCAGCTCCAGGGGCAAAACCCCTGAGCGCCCGAAAAATAGCTCCAGGGGCCTAACTCCCGGGGTCCCAAACCCCAGCTCCAGGGGCCTAACCCCCGGGGCCCCAACCCCAGCTCCAGGGGCCCAACCCCTGGGGGCCCCAACACCAGCTCCAAGGGCCCAACCCCAGAGCGCCCGAACCATTGCTCCAGGGGCCCAACCCCTGGGGGCCCCAACACCCGCTCCAGGGGCCCAAACCCTGAGCGCCCGAACCATAGCTCCAGGGGCCTAACCCCTGGGGGCCCCAACCCCAGCTCCAGAGACCCAACCCCTGGGGGCCCTAACACCAGCTCCAGGGGCCCAAATCCTGAGCGCCAGAACCATAGCTCCAGGGGCCTAACCCCTGTCGGCTCCAACACCAGCTCCAAGGGCCCAGCCCCTGAGCGCCCGAGCAATACCTTCAGGGGCCTAACCCCTGGGGGCCCCCACCCCAGCTCCAAGGGCCCAACCCCTGAGCGCCCGAACCATAGCTCCAGGGGCCTAACCCCCGCAGGCCCCAACCCCAGCTCCAGAGGCGCAACCTGTGGGGGCCCCAACATCAGCTCCAGGGGCCCAACCCCTGAGCTCCCGAACCATAGCTCCAGGGGTCTAACCCGTGGGGGCCCCAACCCCATCTCCAGCGGCCAAACCCCTGGGGGCCCCAACACCAGCTCCAGGTGCCCAACCCCTGAGCGCCCGAACCATAGCTCCAGGGGCCTAACCCCTTGGGGCCACAACACCAGCTCCAGGGGCCCAACCCCAGAGCGCCCGAACAATACCTCCAGGGGCCCAACCCCTGGGGGCCCCAACACCAGCTCCAGGGTCTTAACCCCTGAGCACCCGAACCACAGTTCCATGGGCTCAACCCCTGGGGCCCCAACACCAGCTCCAGGGGCCCAAACCCTGGCGGCCCCAACACCAGCTCCAGGGGCCCAACCTTTGAGCGCCCGAACCATTGCTCCAGGGGCCTAATCCCTGGGGGCCCCAACACCAGCTCCAAGGGCCCAACCTCTGAGCGCCCGAACAATACCTCCAGGGGCCTAACCCCTGGGGGCCCCAACACCAGCTCCCCGGGCCCAACCCCTGAGTGCCGGAAACATAGTTCCAGGAGCCTAACCCCTGGGGGCCCCAACCCCAGCTCCAGGGGCCCAAACCCTGAGCGCTCGAACCATAGCTACAGGGGCCTAACCCCTGGGGCCCTCCACCCCAGCTCCAAAGGCCCAAAACCTGAGCGCACGAACCATAGCTCCAGGGGCCTAACCCCTGGGGCCCCAACACCAGCTCCAGGGGCCCAACCCGTGAGCATCCGAACCATAGCTCCAGGGGCCTAACCCCAGGGGGCCCGAACCCCAGCTCCAGGGGTCCAAACCCTGGGGCCCTCGACCCCAGCTCCAGGGTCCCAACCCCTGAGCGCCCGAACCATAGCTCCAGGGGCCTAACCCCTAGGGGCCCCAAACCCAGCTACAGGGGCCCAACCCCTGGGGGCCAAACCCCAGCTCCAGGGGCCCAAACCCTGGGGAACCCAACACCAGCTCCAAGGGCCCAACCCCTGAGTGCCCGAACCATAGATACAGGGGCCTAAACCCCGGGGGCCCCAACCCCAGCTCCAGAGGCCAAACCCCTGGGGGCCCAAACACCAGCTGAAGGGTTCCAACGCCTGAGCGCCCGACCCATAGCTCAAGGGGCCTAACCCCTGGGAGCACCAACACCAGCTCCAGGGGCTCAACCCCTGAGCACCCGAACAATACCTCCAGGGGCCTAACCCCTGGGGGACCAAACACCAGCTCCAGGACCCCAACCCCTGAGCGCTCGAAAAACAGCTACAGGGGCCTAACCCCTGGGGCCCCAACATCAGATCCAGGGGTCCAACCCCTGGGTGCCCCAACACCAGCTCCAGGGGCCCAACCCCTGAGCGCCCGAACCATAGCTCCAGGGGCCTAACCCCTCGGGCCCCAACACCAGCTCCAGGGGCCCAACCCCTGAGCGTTCAAACCATAGCTCCAGGGGCCTAATCCCTGGGGGCCCCAACACCAGCTCCAAGGGCCCAAATCCTGAGTGCCCGAACAATACCTCCAGGGCCCTAACCCCTGGGGGCCCCAACACCAGCTCCAAGGGCCCAACCCCTGAGCGCCCGAACCACAGCTCCATGCAGGAAAAGCTGTCTGCATTACCATGCGTTACCACATGGTGTCACTGTTGCTCTATGCGGGGAAATGCTCTGTGTTTTACCCTATGTGGCTACACGGTGTCACTCTTGCTCCATGCAGGAAATGCTCTGGGCATTACCCTGCATGGTCACACAGTGTTACTATTGCTCCATGCGTGAAATGCTCTGGGCATTACTGTGATGGAGTGGGGACTGTCTGTGTGGGGGATGGGAGAGCAGGGGCTGACTTGCATGGCAACACACTGTTACTGTTGCTCCATGCGTGAAATGCTCTGGGCATTACTGTGATGGAGTGGCGACTGTCTGTGTGGGGGATGGGAGAGCAGGGGGTGACTTTAGGTCAGGGGCCCCAACACCAGCTGCAGGGGCCCAACCCGTGAGCTCTCGAACCATAGCTACAGGGGCCTAAACCCTGTGGGCCCCCACCCCAGCTCCAAGAGCCCAAAACCTGAGCGCCCGAACCATACCTCCAGGGGCCTAACCCCTCGGGTCCCGAACCCCAGCTCCAGGGGCCGAACCCCTGAGAGCCCGAACCAAAGCTCCAGGGGCCCAACCCCTGAGCGCCCGAACCATAGCTCCAGGTGCCTAACCCCTGGGGCCCCAACACCAGCTCCAGGGGCCCAACCCCTGGGGGCCCGAACACCAGCTCCAGGGGCCCAACCCCTAGGGGCCCCAACCCCAGCTCCAGGGGCCCAACCCCAGGGTACCCCAACACCAGCTCCAGGGGCCCAACCCCTGAGCGCCCGAACAATACCTCCAGGGGCCTAACCCCTGGGGGCCCCAACAACAGCTATGGGGGCCCAAACCCTGAGCGCTCGAACCATAGCTACAGAAGCCTAACCCCTGGGGGCCCCCACCCCAGCTCCAAGGGCCCAAAACCTGAGCGACCGAACCATATCTTCAGGAGTCTAACCCCTGGGGGCCCCAACCCCAGCTCCAGGGGCCCAACCCCTGGGCGCCCGAACCAGAGCTCCAGGGGCCTAACCCCTAGGGGCCCCAACCCCAGCTCCAGAGGCCCAACCCCTGGGGGACCCAACACCAGCTCCAAGGGCCCAAACCCTGAGCGCCCGAACAATACCTCCAGGAGCCTAACCCCTGGGGGCCCCCACCCCAGCTCCAAGGGCGCAAAACCTGAGCGCCCAACCATAGCTCCAGGGGCCTAACCCCTGGGGGCCCCAACCCCAGCTCCAGGGGCCCAACCCTTGGGGGCTCCAAAACCAGCTCCAGGGGCCCAACCCCTGAGCGCCCGAACCATAGCTCCAGGGGCCTAACCCCTGGGGGAACCAACCCTAGCTCCAGGGGCCCAACCCCTGGGGCCCTCGACCCCAGCTCCAGGGGCCCAACCCCTGGGGCCTCAACACCAGTTCCAGGGGCCCAACCCCTGGGGGCCCCAACACCAGCTCCAGGGGCCCAACCCCTGAGCGCCCGAACCACAGCTCCAGGGGCCTAACCCCTGGGGGCCCAAACACCAGCTCCAGGGGCCCAACCCCTGAGCGCTCGAACCACAGCTACAGAGGCCTAACCCCTGGGGGCCCCCACCCCAGCTCCAAGGGTCCAAAACCTGAGTGCCCAATCATAGCTCCAGGGGCCTAACCCCTGGGGGCCCCAACCCCAGCTCCAGGGGCCCAACCCCTGGGGGCTCCAACACCAGCTCCAGGGGCCCAACACCTGAGCGCCCGAACCATAGCTCCAGGGACCTAACCCCTGGGGCTCCAACACCAGCTCCAGGGGCCCAACCCCTGGGGGCCCCAACACCAGCTCCATGGGCCCAACCAGTGAGCACCTGAACCATAGCTCCAAAGGCCTAACCCCTGGGGGCCCCAACCCCAGCCCAGGGTCCCAACCCATGGGGGCCCCAACACCAGTTCCAGGGGCCCAACGCCTGAGCGCCTGAACCATAACTCCAGGGGCCGAAACCCCGAGGGCCCCAACACCAGCTCCAGGGGCCCAACCCCTGGAGGCCCCAAAACCAGCTCCAGGGGCCCAACCCCTGAGCGCCCATACCATAGCTCCAGGGGCCTAACCCCTGGGGGCCCCAACCCCAGCTCCAGGGTCCCAACCCCTGAGGGCCCCAACACCAGCTCCAGGGGCCCAACCCCTGAGCACCCGAAAAATACCTCCAGGGGCCTAACCCCTGGGGGCCCCAACACCAGCTCCAGGGGCCCAACCCCTGAGCGCTCGAAACATAGCTACAGAGGCCTAACCACTGGGGGCTTCCACCCCAGCTCCAAGGGCCCAAAACCTGAGCGCCCGAACCATAGCTCCAGGGGCCTAACCGCTGGAGGCCCCAACCCCAGCTCTAGGGTCCCAACCCCTGGGGGCCGCAACACCAGCTCCAGGGGCCTAACCCCTGAGCGCCCGAACAATAGCTCCAGGGGCCCAACCCCTGAGCGCCCGAACCATAGCTCCAGCGGCCTAACCCATGGGACCCGAACACCAGCTCCAGGGGTCCAACCGCTGGGGGCCCCAACACCAGCTCCAGGGGCCAACCCCTGAGCGCCCGAACCATAGCTCCAGGGGCCTAACCCCTGGGGACCGCAACACCAGCTCCAGAGGCCAAACCTCTGAGCGCCCAAACCATAGATCCAGGGGCCTAACCCCCGGGGCCCCCAACCCCAGATCCAGGGGTCCTACCCCTGGGGGCCCCAAAACAAGCTGCAGGGGTCCAACACCTGAGCGCCCAAACCATAGCTCCAGAGGCCTAACCCCAGGGGGACCCCAACACCAGCTCCAGGGGCCCAACCCCTGAGCGCCCGAACAATACCTCCAGGGGCCTAACCCCTAGGGGCCCAAACACCAGCTCCAGGGGCCCACCCCCTGAGAGCTCGAACCATAGCTACAGAGGCCTAACCCCTGGGGGCCCCCACCCCAGCTCCAAAGGCCCAAAACCTGAGCGCCCGAACCATATCTCCAGGAGTCTAACCCCTGGGGGTCCCAACCCCAGCTCCAGGGGCCCAACCCCTGGACGCCCGAACCAGAGATCCAGGGGCCTAACCCCTAGGGGCCCCAACCCTAGCTCCAGGGGCCCAACCCCTGGGGGCCCCAACACCAGCTCCAGGGGCCCAACCCCTGAGCGCCCGAACAATACCTCCAGGGGCCTAACCCCTGGGGGCCCCAACACCAGCTCCAGGGGCCCAACCCCTGAGCGCTCGAACCACAGCTACAGAGGCCTAACCCCTGGGGGCCCCCAGCCCAGCTCCAAGGGTCCAAAACCTGAGCGCCCAATCATAGCTCCAGGGGCCTAACCCCTGGGGGCCCCAACCCAAGCTCCAGGGGCCCAACCCCTGGGGGCTCCAACACCAGCTCCAGGGGCCCAACCCCTGAGCGCCCGAACAATACCTCCAGGGGCCCAACCCTTGGGGGCCACAACACCAGCTCCAGGGGCCCAACCCCTGAGCTCTCGAACCATAGTTACAGGGGCTGAACCCCTGGGGGCCCCCACAAGAGCTGCAAGGGCCCAAAACCTGAACGTCCGAGCCATAGGTGCAGGGGACTAACCCCTGGGGCCCCAACACCAGCTCCAGGGGCCCAACCCCTGGGGGCCCCAACACCAGCTCCATCGGCCCAACCCCTGAGCGCCCGAACCATAGCTACAGGGGCCTAACCCCCGGGGGCCCCAACCCCAGCTCCAGGGGCCCAACCCCTGGGGGCCCCTAAACCAGCTCCAGGGGTACAACCCCTAAGCGCCCGAAACATAGCTCCACGGGCCTAACCCCTGGGGGCCCCAACACCAGCTCCAGTGGCTCAACCCCTGAGCGCCCGAACAATACCTCCAGGGGCCTAACCCCTGGGGGCCCCAACACAAGCTCCAGGGGCCCAACCCCTGAGCGCTCAAACTATAGCTCCAGGGGCCTAACCCCTGAGCGCCCAAACAATACCTCCAGGGGCCTAACCCTTGGGGGCCACAACACCAGCTCCAGGGGCCCAACCCCTGAGCGCTCGAAACATAGGTCCAGGGGCCTAACCCCCAGAGGCCCCAACCACAGCTCCAGAGGTCCAACCACTGGGGGTCCCAACACCAGCTCCAGCGGTCCAAACCCTGAGCGCCCGAACCATAGCTCCAGGGGCCTAACCACTGGGGGCCCCAACACCATCTCCAGGGGCCCAACCCCTGAGCGTCCGAACAATACCTTCAGAGCCTTAACCCCTGCGGGCCACAACACCAGCTCCAGAGGCCCAGCCCCTGAGCGCTCGAACCATAGTTACAGGGGCCGAACCCCTGGGGGCCCCCACAACAGCTCGAAGGGCCCAAAACCTGAGGGCCCGAACCATAGGTGCAGGGGCCTAATCCCTGGGGCCGCAACACCAGCTCCAGGGGCCCAACCCCTGGTTGCTCCAACACCAGCTCCACCGGCCCAACTCCTGAGCGCCCGAACCATAGCTCCAGGGGCCTAACCCCCGGGGGACCCAACCCCAGCTCCAGGGGCCCAACCCCTGGGGGCCCCTAAACCAGCTCCAGGGGTCCAACCCCTAAGCGTCCGAAACATAGCTCCACGGGCCTAACCCCTGGGGGCCCCAACACCAGCTCCAGGGGCCCAACCCCTGAGCGCCCGAACTATACCTCCAGGGGCCTAACCCCTGGGGGCCCCAACACCAGCTCCAGGGGCCCAACCCCTGAGCGCTCAAACTATAGCTCCAGGGGCCTAACCCCTGGGGGCCCCAACACCAGCTCAAAGGGCCCAAAACCTGAGCGCCCGAACCATAGCTCCAGGGCCTAACCCCTGGGGCCCCAACACCAGCTCCAGGGCCCAACCCCTGGGCATCCGAACCTAGCTCCAGGGCTCCAACCGTCTGAGCCCACGACCATAGCTCCAGGGGCCTAACCCCTGGGGCCCCGAACCCCAGCTCCAGGAGTCCAAACCCTGGGGGCCCTGACCCCAGAGCTCCAGGGGCCCAACCCCTGAGCGCCCGAACCATAGCTCCAGGGGCCTAACCCCTGGGGCCCCCACACCAGCTCCAGGGGCCCAACCCCTGGGGGCCCAACACCAGCTCCAGGGGCCCAACCCCTGAGCGCCCGAACCATAGCTCCAGGGGCCTAACCCCTAGGGGCCCAAACCCCAGCTTCCAGGGGCAAACCCCTGGGGCCCCCGACACCAGCTCCAGGGGCCCAACCCATGGGCGCCCGAACCATAGCTCCAGGGGCCCAACACCAGAGCGCCCGAACAATAGCTCCAGGGGCCTAACCCCTGGGGCCCCAAAACCAGCTCCAGAGGCCCAACCCCTGGGGGCCCCAACACCAGCTCCAGGGCCCAACCCCTGAGCGCCCGAACCATAGCTCCAGGGGCCTAACCCCTAGGGGCCCCAACCTCAGCTCGACGGGCCCAAACCCTGGGGGCTCCAACACCAGCTCCAGGGGCCCAATCCCTGAGCGCCCGAACCATAGCTCCAGGGGCCTAACCCCCGGGGGCCCGAACCCCAGCTCCAGGGCCCCAACCCCTGGGGGCCCCAACACCAGCTCCAGAGCCCAACCCCTGAGCGCTCAAACCATAGCTACAGTGGCCTAACCTCTGGGGGCCCCCACCCCAGCTCCAAGACCACAAAACCTGAGCGCCCGAACCATAGCTACAGGGGCCTAATCCCTGGGGCCCCAACACCAGATGCAGGGGCCCAACCCCTGGGGGCCCAAACACCAGCTCCACGGGCCCAACCCCTGAGCGCCCGAACCATAGCTCCATGGGCCTTACCCCCGGGGGCCTCCTCCCCAGATCCAGGGGCCAAAACCCTGGGGGCCCCAACAACAGCTCCAGCGGTCCACCCCTGAGCGCCCAAACCATAGCTCCAGGGGCCTAACCCCTGGGGGCCCCAACACCAGCTCCACGGGCCCAACCCCTGAGTGCCCGAACAATACCTCCAGGGACCTAACCCCTAGGGGCCCCAACACCAGTTCCAGGAGCCCAACCCCTGAGCGGTCGAACCATAGCTACAGAGGCCTAACCCCCGGGGGCCCCAATCCCAACTCCAGGGACCCAACCTTTGGGGGCCTCAACACCAGCTCCACGGGCCCAACCCCTGAGCGCCCGAACCATAGCTCTAGGGGCCTAACCTTTGGGGCCCCTACACCAGCACCAGGGGCCCAACCCCTAGAGGCCACAACCCCAGCTCCAGGGGCCCAACCCCAGGGGACCTCAACACCAGCTCCAGGGGCCCAACCCCTGAGCACCCGAACAATACCTCCAGGGGCCTAACCCCTGGGGGCCCCAACACCAGCCCCGGGGGCCCAAACCCTGAGCGCTCGAACCATAGCTACAGAGGCCTAACCCCTGGGGTCCCCCACCCCAGCTCCAAGGGCCCAAAACCTGAGCGCCCGAACCATATCTCCAGGGGCTTAACCCCTGGGGGCCTCAACAACAGCTCCAGGGGCCCAACCCATGGGCGCCCGAACCAGAGCTCCAGGGGCCTAACCCCTAGGGGCCCCAACCCCAGCTCCAGGGGCCCAACCCCTGAGGGCCCCAAAACCAGCTCCAGGGGCCCAACCCCTGAGCGCCCGAACAATACCTCCAGGGGTCTAAACCCTGGGGGCCCCAACACCAGCTCCAGGGGCCCAACCCCTGAGCACTCGAAATATAGCTACAGAGGCCTAACCCCTGGGGGCTTCCACCCCAGCTCAAAGGGCCGAAAACCTGAGCGCCCCAACCCCAGCTCTAGGGGCCCAACCCCTGGGGGCCGCAACACCAGCTCCAGGGGCCCAACCCCTGAGCGCCCGAACCATAGCTCCAGGGGCCTAACCCATGGGGCCCCAACACCAGCTCCAGGGGCCCAACCCCTGGGGGCCTCAACACCAGCTCCAGGGGCCAACCCCTGAGCGCCCGAACCATAGCTCCAGGGGCCTAACCCCTGGGGGCCCCAACACCAGCTCCAGGGGCCCAACCTCTGAGCGCCCAAACCATAGATCCAGGGGCCTAACCCCCGGGACCCCCAACCCCAGCTCCAGGGGTCCTACCCCTTGGGGCCCCAAAACAAGCTCCAGGGGTCCAACCCCTGAGCGCCCAAACCATAGCTCCAGAGGCCTAACCCCTGGTGGTCCCCACCCCAGCTCCAAAGGCCCAAAACCTGACGCCCCAACCATATCTCCAGGAGTCTAACCCCTGAGGGCCCCAACCCCAGTTCCAGGGGCCCAATCCCTGGGCGCCCGAACCAGAGATCCAGGGGCCTAACCCCTAGGGGCCCCAACCCCAGCTCCAGGGGCCCAACCCCTGGGGGCCCCAACACCAGCTCCAGGGGCCCAACCCCTGAGCGCCCGAACACTACCTCCAGGGGCCTAACCCCTGGGGGCCCCAACACCAGCCCCAGGGGCCCAACCCCTGAGCGCTCGAACCACAGCTACAGAGGCCTAACCCCTGGGGGCCCCCACCTCCAAGGGTCCAAAACCTGAGCGCCCAATCATAGCTCCAGGGGCCTAACCCCTGGGGGCCCAAACCCCAGCTCCAGGGGCCCAACCCCTGGGGGCTCCAACACCAGCTCCAGGGGCCCAACACCTGAGCGCCCGAACCATAGCTCCAGGGGCCCAACCCCTGAGCGCCCGAACCATAGCTCCAGGAACCTAACCCCTGGGGTTCCAACACCAGCTCCAGGGGCCCAACCCCTGGGGGCCCAAACACCAGCTCCATGGGCCCAACCAGTGAGCACCTGAACCATAGCTCCAGAGGCCTAACCCCTGGGGGCCCCAACCCCAGCCGAGGGTCCCAACCCCTGGGGTCCCCAACACCAGTTCCAGGGGCCCAACCCCTGAGCGCCTGAACCATAACTCCAGGGGCCCAACCCCCGAGGGCCCCAACACAAGCTCCAGGGGCCCAACCCCTGGAGGCCCCAAAACCAGCTCCAGGGGCCCAACCCCTGCGCGCCCATACCATAGCTCCAGGGGTCTAACCCCTCGGGGCCCCAACCCCAGTTCCAGGGGCCAAACCCCTGGGGGCCCCAACAACAGCTCCAGAGGCCCAAACCCTCAGCGCCTGAACCATAGCTCCAGGGGCCTAACCCTCGCGGGCCGCAACAACAGCTCCAGGGGCACAACCCCTGCGGGCCCCAACACCAGCTCCAGGATCCCAACCCCTGGGGGCCCCAACACCAGCTCCAGGGGCCCAACCCCAGAGTGCCCTAACCATAGCTCCAGGGGCCCAACCCCTGAGGGCCCCAACACCAGCTCCAAGGGCCCAACCCCTGAGCGCCAGAACAATACCTCCAGGGGCCTATCCCCTGGGGGACCCAACACTAGGTCCACGGGCCCAACCCCTGAGTGCCCGAACCATAGCTCCAGGGGCCTAACCTTTCGGGCCCCAACACCAGCACCAGGGGCCCAACCCCCTGGGGGTCCGAACGCCAGCTCCAGGGGCCCAACCCCTGAGCGCCCGAACAATACCTCCAGGGGCCTAACCCCTGGGGGCATCAACACCAGCTCCAGGGGCACAGCCTCTGAGAGCTCAAACCATAGCTACAGAGGCCCAACCCCTGGGGGCCCCAACACCAGCTCCAAGGGCGCAACCCCTGAGCGCCCGAACCATAGCTCCAGGGGCCTAACCCCTGGAGTCCCCAACACCAGCTCCAGAGGCCCAACCCCTGAGCGCTCGAACCATAGTTCCAGGTGCCTAACCTCTGGGGACCCAACACCAGATAAAGGGGCCCAACCCCTGAGCGACCGAACCATAGCTCCAGGGGCCTAACCGCTGGGGGCCCCAGCCCCAGCTCCAGGAGCCCAACCCCTGAGTGCCCGAACCATAGCTCCAGGGGCCTAACCCCCGGGGGCCCTAACCCCAGCTCCAGGCGCCCAACCCCTGGGGGCCCCAACACCAGCTCCAGGGGCCCAACCCTTGACCGCCCGAACAATACCTCCAGGGGCTCAACCCCTGGGGGCCCAAACACGAGCTCCAGGGGCCCAACCCCTGAGCGCTCTAACCATAGCTACAGCGGCCTAACCCCTGGGCCCCCCACCCCAGCTCCAAGGGCCCAAAACCTGAGTGCCCGAACCGTAGCTCCAGGGGCCTAACCCCTGGGGGCCCCAACCCCAGCTTCAGGGGCCCAACCCCTGGGGGCCCCAACACCAGCTCCAGGGGCCCAACCCCTGAGCGCCCGAACCATAGCTCCAGGGGCCTAACCCCTAGGGGCCCCTACCCCAGCTCCGGGGGCCCAACCCCTGGGGGCCCCAACACCAGCTCCAGGGGCTAAACCCGTGAGCGCCCGAACCATAGCTCCAGGGGCCTATCCCCTGGGGTCCCAACACCAGCTACAGGGGCACAACCCCTGAGCGCCCGAACCATAGCTCCAGGGGCCTAACCCCCGGGGGCCCCAAACCCAGCTTCAGGGGCCCAACCCCTGGGGCCCTCAACACCAGCTCCAGGGGCCCAACCCCTGAGCGCCCGAACAATACCTCCAGGGGCCTAACCCCTGGGGGCCTCAACACCAGCTCCAGGGGCCCAGCCTCTGAGAGCTCAAACCATAGCTACAGAGGCCCAACCCCTGGGGGCCCCAACACCAGCTCCAAGGGCCCAACCCATGAGCGCCCGAACCATAGCTACAGGGGCCTAACCCCTGGGCACCAACACCAGCTCCAGAGGCCCAACCCCTGGGGGCCCCAACCCCAAGAGCCCTAATCCCTGAGCGTCCGAAACATAGCTCCCGGGGCTTAACCCCTGGAGGCCCAAACCCCAGCTCCGAGGGCACAACCCCTGGAGGCCTCAACACCAGCTCCAGGGGCCCAACCCCTGGGGACCCCAGCAACAGCTCCTGAGGTCCAACCACTGAGCACCCGAACCATAGTTCCAGGGCCGTAAGCCCTGGGGGCCCCAACACCAGCTCCAGGGGCCCAACCCGTGAGCGCCCGAACAATACCTTCATGGGCCTAACCCCTGGGGGCCCCAACACCAGCTCCAGGGACCCAATCCCTGAGCACTTGAACCATAGCTACAGAATCCTAAACCCTGAGAGACGCCACCCCAGCTCCAAGGGCCCAAAACCTGAGCGCCCGAACCATAGCTCCAGGGGCCTAACCCCTGGGGGCCCCAACCCCAGCTCCAGGGTCCCAACCCCGGGGGCCCCAACACCAGCTCCAGTGGCCCAACCCCTGAGCGCCCGAACCGTAGCTCCAAGGGCCTAACCCCCGGGGGCACCAACCCCAACTCCAGGGGCCCAACCCCTAGGGGCCCCAACACCAGCTCCAGGGGCCCAACCCCTGAGCGCCCGAACCATAGCTCCAGGGGCCTAACCCCTAGGGGCCCGAACCCCAGCTCCAGGGGCCCAACCCCTGGGGGCCCGAGCACCAGCTCCAGGGGTCCAACCCCTGAGCGCCCAAACCATAGCTCCAGAGGCCTAACCCCTGGGGGCCCGCACCCCAGCTCCAAGGGCCCAAAACCTGACGCCCGAAACATATCTCCAGGAGTCTAACCCCTGGGGGCCCCAACCCCAGCTCCAGGGGCCCAATCCCTGGGCGCCCGAACCAGAGATCCAGGGGCCTAACCCCTAGGGGCCCCAACCCCAGCTCCAGGGGCCCAACCCCTGGGGGCCCCAACACCAGCTCCAGGGGCCCAACCCCTGAGCGCCCGAACAATACCTCCAGGGGCCTAACCCCTGGGGGCCCCAACACCAGCCCCAGGGGCCCAACCCCTGAGCGCTCGAACCACAGCTACAGAGGCCTAACCCCTGGGGGCCCCCACCCCACCTCCAAGGGTCCAAAACCTGAGCGCCCAATCATAGCTCCAGGGGCCTAAGCCCTGGGGGCCCAAACCCCAGCTCCAGGGGCCCAACCCCTGGGGGCTCCAACACCAGCTCCAGGGGCCCAACCCCTGAGCGCTCGAAACATAGCTACAGAGGCCTAACCCCTGGGGGCTTCCACCCCACCTGCAAGGGCCCAAAACCTGAGCGCCCGAACCATAGCTCCAGGGGCCTAACCGCTGGAGGCCCCAACCCCAGCTCTAGGGGCCCAACCCCTAGGGGCCGCAACACCAGCTCCAGGGGCCCAACCCCTGAGCGCCCGAACCATAGCTCCAGGGGCCTAACCCATGGGGCCCCAACACCAGCTCCAGGGGCCCAACCCCTGGGGGCCCCAACACCAGCTCCAGGGGCCAACCCCTCAGCGCCCGAAACATAGCTCCAGGGGCCTAACCCCTGGGGGCCCCAACACCAGCTCCAGCGGCCCAACCTCTGAGCGCCCAAACCATAGATCCAGAGACCTAACCCCTGGGGCCCCCAACCCCAGCTCCAGGGGTCCTACCCCTGGGGGCCCGAAAACAAGTTCCAGGGGTCCAACACCTGAGCGCCCAAACCATAGCTCCAGAGGCCTAACCCCTGGGGGCCCCAACACCAGCTCCAGGGGCCCAACCCCTGAGCGCTCGAACAATACCTCCAGGGGCCTAACCCCTGGGGGCCCAAACAGCAGCTCCAGGGGCCCACCCCCTGAGAGCTCGAACCATAGCTACAGAGGCCTAACCCCTGGGGGCCCCCACCCCAGCTCCAAGGGCCCAAAACCTGAGCGCCCGAACCATATCTCCAGGAGTCTAACCCCTGGGGGCCCCAACCCCAGCTCCAGGGGCCCAACCCCTGGGCGCCCGAACCAGAGATCCAGGGGCCTAACCCCTAGGGGCCCCAACCCCAGCTCCAGGGGCCCAACCCCTGGGGGCCCCAACACCAGCTCCAGGAGCCCAACCCCTAAGCGCCCGAACAATACCTCCAGAGGCCTAACCCTTGGGGGCCACAACACCAGCTCCAGGGGCCCAACGCCTCAGCGCTCGAACCATAGCTACAGGGGCCTAACCCCTGGGGGCCCCCACCCCAGCTCCAAGGGCCAAAAATCTAACACCCGAACCATAGCTCCAGGGGCCTAACCCCTGGGGCCCCAACATCAGCTCCAGGATCCGAACCCCTGAGCGCCTGAACCATAGCTCCAGGGGCCTAAACCCTGGGGGCCCCAACACCAGCTCCAGGGGCCCAACCCCTGGGGGCCCCAACACCAGCTCCAGCGGTCCAAACCCTGAGCGCCCGAACCATAGCTCCAGGGGCCTAACCCCTGGGGGCCCCAACACCAGCTCCAGGGGCCCAACCCCTGAGCGCTCGAAACATAGCTCCAGGGGCCTAACCCCCAGGGGCCCCAACCCCAGCTCCAGAGGTCCAACCACTGGGGGTCCCAACACCAGCTCCAGCGGTCCAAACCCTGAGCGCCCGAACCATAGCTCCAGGGGCCTAACCCCTGGGGGCCCCAACACCAGCTCCAGGGGCCCAAACCCTGAGCGCCCGAACAATACCTTCAGAGCCCTAACCCCTGCGGGCCACAACACCAGCTCCAGAGGCCCAGCCCCTGAGCGCTCGAACCATAGTTACAGGGGCCGAACCCCTGGGGGCCCCTACAACAGCTCGAAGGGCCCAAAACCTGAGGGCCCGAACCATAGGTGCAGGGGCCTAATCCCTGGGGCCGCAACACCAGCTCCAGGGGCCCAACCCCTGGTTGCTCCAACACCAGCTCCACGGGCCCAACCCCTGAGTGCCCGAACAATACCTCCAGGGACCTAACCCCTAGGGGCCCCTACACCAGTTCCAGGAGCCCAACCCCTGAGCGGTCGAACCATAGCTACAGAGGCCTAACCCCCGGGGGCCCCAATCCCAACTCCAGGGACCCAACCTTTGGGGGCCTCAACACCAGCTCCACGGGCCCAACCCCTGAGCGCCCGAACCATAGCTCTAGGGGCCTAACCTTTGGGGCCCCAACACCAGCACCAGGGGCCCAACCCCTGGGGGCCCCAACACCAGCTCCAGGGCCCCAACCCCTAGAGGCCCCAACGCCAGCTCCAGGGGCCCAACCCCAGGGGACCTCAACACCAGCTCCAGGGGCCCAACCCATGAGCACCCGAACAATACCTCCAGGGGCCTAACCCCTGGGGGCCCCAACACCAGCCCCGGGGGCCCAAACCCTGAGCGCTCGAACCATAGCTACAGAGGCCTAACCCCTGGGGTCCCCCACCCCAGCTCCAAGGGCCCAAAACCTGAGCGCCCGAACCATATCTCCAGGAGTCTAACCCCTGGGGGCCCCAACCCCAGCTCCAGGGGCCCAACCCCTGGGCGCCCGAACCAGAGATCCAGGGGCCTAACCCCTAGGGGCCCCAACCCCAGCTCCAGGGGCCCAACCCCTGGGGGCCCCAACACCAGCTCCAGGAGCCCAACCCCTAAGCGCCCGAACAATACCTCCAGAGGCCTAACCCTTGGGGGCCACAACACCAGCTCCAGGGGCCCAACGCCTCAGCGCTCGAACCATAGCTACAGGGGCCTAACCCCTGGGGGCCCCCACCCAGATCCAAGGGCCAAAATCTAACACCCGAACCATAGCTCCAGGGGCCTAACCCCTGGGGCCCCAACATCAGCTGCCAGGATCCCAACCCCTGAGCGCCTGAACCCATAGCTCCAGGGCCTAAACCCTGGGGCCCCAACACCAGCTCCAGGGGCCCAACCCCTGGGGGACCCAACACCAGCTCCACGGGCCCAACCCCTGAGCGCTCGAAACATAGCTCCAGGGGCCTAACCCCAGGGGCCCCAACCCCAGCTCCAGAGGTCCAACCACTGGGGGTCCCAACACCAGCTCCAGCGGTCCAAACCCTGAGCGCCCGAACCATAGCTCCAGGGGCCTAACCCCTGGGGGCCCCAACACCAGCTCCAGGGGCCCAAACCCTGAGCGCCCGAACCATAGCTCCAGGGGCCTAACCCCTGGGGGCCTCAACACCAGCTCCAGGGGCCCAGCCCCTGAGCGCTCGAACCATAGTTACAGGGGCCGAACCCCTGGGGGCCCCTACAACAGCTCGAAGGGCCCAAAACCTGAGGGCCCGAACCATAGGTGCAGGGGCCTAATCCCTGGGGCCGCAACACCAGCTCCAGGGGCCCAACCCCTGGTTGCTCCAACACCAGCTCCACGGGCCCAACCCCTGAGTGCCCGAACAATACCTCCAGGGACCTAACCCCTAGGGGCCCCTACACCAGTTCCAGGAGCCCAACCCCTGAGCGGTCGAACCATAGCTACAGAGGCCTAACCCCCGGGGGCCCCAATCCCAACTCCAGGGACCCAACCTTTGGGGGCCTCAACACCAGCTCCACGGGCCCAACCCCTGAGCGCCCGAACCATAGCTCTAGGGGCCTAACCTTTGGGGCCCCAACACCAGCACCAGGGGCCCAACCCCTGGGGGCCCCAACACCAGCTCCAGGGCCCCAACCCCTAGAGGCCCCAACGCCAGCTCCAGGGGCCCAACCCCAGGGGACCTCAACACCAGCTCCAGGGGCCCAACCCCTGAGCACCCGAACAATACCTCCAGGGGCCTAACCCCTGGGGGCCCCAACACCAGCCCCGGGGGCCCAAACCCTGAGCGCTCGAACCATAGCTACAGAGGCCTAACCCCTGGGGTCCCCCACCCCAGCTCCAAGGGCCCAAAACCTGAGCGCCCGAACCATATCTCCAGGGGCTTAACCCCTGGGGGCCTCAACACCAGCTCCAGGGGCCCAACCCATGGGCGCCCGAACCAGAGCTCCAGGGGCCTAACCCCTAGGGGCCCCAACCCCAGCTCCAGGGGCCCAACCCCTGAGGGCCCCAAAACCAGCTCCAGGGGCCCAACCCCTGAGCGCCCGAACAATACCTCCAGGGGTCTAAACCCTGGGGACCCCAACACCAGCTCCAGGGGCCCAACCCCTGAGCACTCGAAATATAGCTACAGAGGCCTAACCCCTGGGGACTTCCACCACAGCTCAAAGGGCCCAAAACCTGAGCGCCCCAACCCCAGCTCTAGGGGCCCAACCCCTGGGGGCCGCAACACCAGCTCCAGGGGCCCAACCCCTGAGCGCCCGAACCATAGCTCCAGGGGCCTAACCCATGGGGCCCCAACACCAGTTCCAGGGGCCCAACCCCTGGGGGCCTCAACACCAGCTCCAGGGGCCAACCCCTGAGCGCCCGAACCATAGCTCCAGGGGCCTAACCCCTGGGGGCCCCAACACCAGCTCCAGGGGCCCAACCTCTGAGCGCCCAAACCATAGATCCAGGGGCCTAACCCCCGGGACCCCCAACCCCAGCTCCAGGGGTCCTACCCCTGGGGGCCCCAAAACAAGCTCCAGGGGTCCAACCCCTGAGCGCCCAAACCATAGCTCCAGAGGCCTAACCCCTGGGGGCCCCCACCCCAGCTCCAAGGGCCCAAAACCTGACGCCCGAACCATATCTCCAGGAGTCTAACCCCTGAGGGCCCCAACCCCAGCTCCAGGGGCCCAATCCCTGGGCGCCCGAAACAGAGATCCAGGGGCCTAACCCCTAGGGGCCCCAACCCCAGCTCCAGGGGCCCAACCCCTGGGGGCCCCAACACCAGCTCCAGGGGCCCAACCCTGAGCGCCCGAACAATACCTCCAGGGGCCTAACCCCTGGGGGCCCCAACACCAGCCCCAGGGGCCCAACCCCTGAGCGCTCGAATCACAGCTACAGAGGCCTAACGTCTGGGGGCCCCCACCCCACCTCCAAGGGTCCAAAACCTGAGCGCCCAATCATAGCTCCAGGGGCCTAACCCCTGGGACCCAAACACGATCTCCAGCGGCTCAACCCCTGGGGGCCCCAACACCAGCTCCAGGGGCCCAACCCCTGAGCGCCCAAACAATAGCTCCAGGGGCCTAACCCCTGGGGGCCTCAACACCAGCTCCAGGGGCCCAGCCTCTGAGAGCTCAAACCATAGCTACAGAGGCCTAACCCCTGGGGGCCCCAACCCCAGCTCCAAGGGCCCTAAACCTGAGCGCCAGAACCATACCTCCAGGGGCCTAACCCCTGGAGGCCCCAACACGAGGTCCAGGGGCCCAACCCCTGGGGACCCCAACACCAGCTCCAGGGGCCCAACCCGTGAGCGCCCGAACCATAGTTCCAGGGGCCTAACCGCAGGGGGCCACAACCCCAGCTCCAGGGTCCAAACCTTGGAGCCCTCGACCCCAGCTCCAGGGGCCCAACCCCTGGGGGCCCGAGCACCAGCTCCAGGGGCCCAACCCTTGAGCGCCCGAACCATAGCTGCAGCGGCCTAACCGAGGGGGCCCAAACCCCAGCTCCAGTAGTAGAAACCCTGGGGCCCTCGACCCCAGCTCCAGCAGCCCAACCCCACAGCGCCCGAACCATAGCTCCAGGGGCCCAACACCTGAGCGCCCGAACAATAGCTCCAGGGGCCTAACCCCTGGAGCGCCAACACCAGCTCCAGGGGCCCAACCCCTGGGGGCCCCAACACCAGCTCCAGAGGCCCAACCCCTGGGGGCCCCAACACCAGTTCCAGGGGCCCAACCTCTGAGCGCCCGAACCATAGCTCCAGGGGCCTAACCCCTAGGGCCCCCAACCTCACCTCGACGGGCCCAACCCCTGGGGGCTCCAACACCAGCTCCAGAGGCCCAATCCCTGAGCGCCCGAACCATAGCTCCAGGGGCCTAACCCCCGAGGGTCCCAACCCCAGCTCCAGGGGCCCAACCCCTGGGGCCCTCGACCCCAGCTTCAGGGGCCCAAATCCTGAGCGCCCGAAACATAGCTCAACGGGCCAAACCCCTGAGCGCCCGAACCATAGCTCCAGGGGCCTAACCTCTGAGGCTCCAACACCAGCTCAAGGGGCCCAACCCCTGAGCGCCCAAATAAAACCTCCAGGGGCCTAACCGCTGGGGGCCCCAACACCAGCTCCAAGGGCCCAAAACCTGAGCGCCCGAACCATAGCTCCAGGGGCCTAACCGCTGGAGACCCGAACACCAGCTCCGGGGGCCCAACCTCTGAGCGCCCAAACCATAGATCCAGGGGCCTAACCCCCGGGGCTCCCAACCCCAGCTCCAGGGGTCCTACCCCTGGGGGCCCAAAAACAAGCTCCAGGGGTCCAACACCTGAGCGCCCAAACCATAGCTCCAGAGGCCTAACCCCTGGGGGCCCCAACACCAGCTCCAGGGGCCCCACCCCTGAGCGCCCGAACAATACCTCCAGGGGCCTAACCCCTGGGGGCCCAAACACCAGCTCCAGGGGCCCACCCCCTGAGAGCTCGAACCATAGCTACAGAGGCCTAACCCCTGGGGGCCCCCACCCAAGCTCCAAGGGCCCAAAACCTGAGCGCCCGAACCATAGCTCCAGGGCCTAACCCATGGGGGCCCCAACACCAGCTCCAGGGGCCCAACCCCTGAGCACCCAAACCATAGCTCCAGGGGTCCAACCTCTGAGCCCACGAACCATAGCTCCAGGGGCGTAACCACTGGGGCCCCAACACCAGCTCCAGGGGCCCAACCCCTGGGGGCCCCAACACCAGTTCCAGGAGCCCAACCCCTGAGCGCCCGACCATAGCTCCAGGGGCCTAACCCCTAGGGGCCCGAACCCCAGCTCCAGGGTCCAACCCCTGGGGGCCCGAACACCAGCTCCAGGGGCCCAACCCGTGAGCGCCCGAACCAGAGCTGCAGGGGCCTAACCCCAGGGGGCCCAAACCTCAGCTCCAGGGGTACAAACCCTGGGGCCCTCGACCCCAGCTCCAGCGGCCCAACCCCAGAGCGCCCGAACCATAGCTCCAGGGGCCCAACACCTGAGCGCCCGAACAATAGCTCCAGGGGCCTACCCCTAGGGCCCCAACACCAGCTCCAGAGGCCCAACCCCTGGGGGCCCCAACACCAGCTCCAGGGGCCCAACCCCTGGGGGCCCCAACACCAGCTCCAGGGGCCGAACCCCTGAGCGCCCGAACCATAGCTCCAGGGGCCTAACCCCTAGGGGCCCCAACCTAAGCTCGACGGGCCCAACCCCTGGGGGCTCCAACACCAGCTACAGGGGCCCAATCCCTGAGCGCCCGAACCATAGCTCCAGGGGCCTAACCCTCGGGGGCCCGAACCCGAGCTCGAGGGCCCCAACCCCTGGGGCCCCAAACACCAGCTCCAGGGCCCAACCCCTGAGCGCTCGAACCATAGCTACAGTGGCCTAACCTCTGGGGGCCCCCACCCCAGCTCCAAGGGCACAAAACCTGAGTGCCCGAACCATAGATACAGGGGCCTAACCCCTTGGGCCCCAACACCAGATGCAGGGGCCCAACCCCTGGGGGCCCAAACACCAGCTCCACGGGCCCAACCCCTGAGCGCCCGAACCATAGCTCCAGGGGCCTAACCCCCGGGGGCCCCAACCCCAGATCCAGGGGCCAAAACCCTGGGGGCCCCAACAACAGCTCCAGCGGTCCACCCCTGAGCGCCCGAACCATAGCTCCAGGGGCCTAACCCATGGGGGCCCCAACACCAGCTCCAGGGGCCCAACCCCTGAGCGCCCGAACAATACCTCCAGAGGCCTAACCCCTGGGGGCCCCAACACCAGCTCCAGGAGCCCAACCCCTGAGCGGTCGAACGATAGCTACAGAGGCCTAACCCCCGGGGGGCCCCCACCCCAGCTCCAAGGGCCCAAAACCTGAGCGCCCGAACCGTAGCTCCAGGGGCCTAACCCCTGGGGGCCCGAATCCCAACTCCAGGTACCCAACCTTTGCGGGCCCCAACACCAGCTCCAGGAGCCCAACCCCTGAGCGGTCGAACGATAGCTACAGAGGCCTAACCCCCGGGGGGCCGCCACCCAAGCTCCAAGGGCCGAAAACCTGAGCGCCCGAACCATAGCTCCAGGGGCCTAACCCCTGGGGGCCCGAACCCCAGCTCCAGGGTCCCAACCCCGGGGGCCCCAACACCAGCTCCAGTGGCCCAACCCCTGAGCGCCCGAACCGTAGCTCCAAGGGCCTAACCCCCGGGGGCACCAACCCCAGCTCCAGGGGCCCAACCCCTGGGGGCCCCAACACCAGCTCCAGGGACCCAACCACTGAGCGCCCGAACCATAGCTCCAGGGGCCTAACCCCTGGGGCACCAACACCAGCTCCAGGGGCCCATCCCCTGGGGACCCCAACACCAGCTCCAGGGGCCCAACTCCTTAGCGCCCGAACAAAAGCTCCAGGGGCGTAACCCCTGCGGTCCCCAACACCAGCTCCAGGGTCCCAACCCTTGAGCGCCGAAACCATAGCTCCGGGGTCCGAACCCCTGGGGACCTCCACCCCAGCTCCAAGGGCCAAACCCCTGAGCCCCCGAACCATAGCTCCAGGGGCCTAACCCCGGGGACTCCAACCCGAGTTCTAGTGGCCCAACCCCTGGGGGCCCGAACACCAGCTCCAGGGGTCCAACCCCTGAGCGCCCGAACCACAGCTCCAGGGGTCTAACCTCTGGGGGCCCCAACACCAGCTCCAGCGGTCCAACCCCTGAGCACATGAACAATGCCTCCAGGGGCCTAACCCCTGGGAGTCCCCACCCCAGCTCCAAGGGCCCAAAACCTGAGCCCCCGAACCATACCTCCAGGGGCCTAACCCCTGGGGCCCAAACACGAGCTCCAGCGGCTCAACCCCTGGGGGCCCCAACACCAGCTCCAGGGGCCCAACCCCTGAGCGTCCAAACAATAGCTCCAGGGGCCTAACCCCTGGGGGCCTAAACACCAGCTCCAGGGGCCCAGCCTCTGAGAGCTCAAACCATAGATACAGAGGCCTAACCCCTGGGGGCCCCAACCCCAGCTCCAAGGGACAAAAAACCTGAGCGCCAGAGCCATACCTCCAGGGGCCTAATCCCTGGGGGCCCCAACCCCAGCTACAGAGGCCCAACCCCTGGGGGCCCCAAAACCAGCTCCAAGGGCCCAAACACTGAGCGCCCGAACCATAGCTCCAGGGGCCTAACCCCTGGGGCCCCAACACCAGCTCTAGTGGCCCAACCCCTGAGGGCCCCAACACGAGGTCCAGGGGCCCAACCCCTGGGGACCCCAACACCAGCTCCAGGGGCCCAACCCGTCAGCGCCCGAACCATAGTTCCAGGGGCCTAACCGCAGGGGGCCACTACCCCAGCTCCAGGGGTCCAAACCTTGGAGCCCTCGACCCCAGCTCCAGGGGCCCAACCCCTGAGTGCCCCAACACCAGCTCCAGGGGCCCAACCCCTGAGCGCCCGAACCATAGCTCCAGGGGCCTAGCCCCTGGGGCCCCAACACCAGCTCCAGGGGCCTAATCCCTAGGAGTACCAACCGCAGCTCCGGGGGCCCAACCCCTGGGGGCCACAACACCAGCTCCAGGGGCCCAACCCCTGAGCGCCCGAACCATAGCTTCAGGGGCCTAACCCCCGGGGGTCTCAGCCCCAGCTCCAGGGGCCCAACCCCTGAGCGCCCGAACCAAAGCTACAGGGGCCTAACCAATGGGGGCCCCCACCCCAGCTCCAAGGGACCAAAACCTGAGCGCCCGAACCATAGCTCCAGGGGCCTAACCCCTGTGGGCCCCATCCCCAGCTACAGAGGCCCAACCCCTGGGGGCCCAAACACCAGCTCCAGGGGCCCAACCCCTGAGCGCCCGAACCATAGCTCCAGGGGCCTAACCCCTGGGGGAACCAACGCCAGCTCCAGGGGCCTAACCCCTGGGGGCCCCATCCCGAGCTCCAGGGGCCCAACCCCTGAGGGCCCCTACACCAGCTCCAGGAGCTAAACCCGTGAGCGCCCGAATCATAGCTCCAGGGGCCTAACCCCAGGAGGCCCCAACCCCAGCTCCAGGGTTCCAAACCGTGAGGCCCTCGACCCCAGATCCAGGGGCCCAACCCTGAGCGCCCGAACCATAGCTCCAGGGGCCTATCCCCTGGGGTCCCAACACCAGCTCCAGGGGCACAACCCCTGAGCGCCCGAACCATAGCTCCAGGGGCCTAACCCCCGGGGGCCCCAAACCCAGCTCCAGGGGCCCAACCCCTGGGGGCCTCAACACCAGCTCCAGGGGCCCAACCCCTGAGCGCCCGAAAAATACGTCCAGGGGCATAACCCCTGGGCACCAACACCAGCTCCAGAGGCCCAACCCCTGGGGGCCCCAACACCAGCTCCAGGGGCCCAACCCCTGAGCACCCGAAACATAGCTCCAGGGGCCTAACCCCCGGGGGCCCCAACCCCAGCTCCAGGGGCCCAACCCCTGGGGGCCCCAACAACAGCTCCTGGGGTCCAACCCCTGAGCGCCCGAACCATAGTACCAGGGCCATAAGCCCTGGGGGCCCCAACACCAGCTCCAGGGGCCCAACCCGTGAGCACCCGAACAATACCTTCAGGGGCCTAACCCCTGGGGGCCCCAACACCAGCTCCAGGGACCCAATCCCTGAGCGCTCGAACCATAGCTACAGAATCCTAAACCCTGAGAGCCGCCACCCAAGCTCCAAGGGCCGAAAACCTGAGCGCCCGAACCATAGCTCCAGGGGCCTAACCCCTGGGGGCCCCAACCCCAGCTCCAGGGTCCCAACCCCGGGGGCCCCAACACCAGCTCCAGTGGCCCAACCCCTGAGCGCCCGAACCGTAGCTCCAAGGGCCTAACCCCCGGGGGCACCAACCCCAGCTCCAGGGGCCCAACCCCTGGGGGCCCCAACACCAGCTCCAGGGACCCAACCACTGAGCGCCCGAACCATAGCTCCAGGGGCCTAACCCCTGGGGCACCAACACCAGCTCCAGGGGCCCATCCCCTGGGGACCCCAACACCAGCTCCAGGGGCCCAACTCCTGAGCGCCCGAACAATAGCTCCAGGGGCGTAACCCCTGTGGTCCCCAACACCAGCTCCAGGGGCCCAACCCTTGAGCGCCGAAACCATGGCTCTGGGGTCCGAACCCCTGGGGACCTCCACCCCAGCTCCAAGGGCCAAACCCCTGAGCCCCCGAACCATAGGTCCAGGGGCCTAACCCCCGGGGACTCCAACCCGAGCTCTAGGGGCCCAACCCCTGGGGGCCCGAACACCAGCTCCAGGGGTCCAACCCCTGAGCGCCCGAACCATAGCTCCAGGGGTCTAACCTCTGGGGGCCCCAACACCAGCTCCAGCGGTCCAACCCCTGAGCACCTGAACAATGCCTCCAGGGGCCTAACCCCAGGGAGTCCCCACCCCAGCTCCAAGGGCCCAAAACCTGAGCCCCCGAACCATACCTCCAGGGCCTAACCCCTGGGACCCAAACACGAGCTCCAGCGGCTCAACCCCTGGGGGCCCCAACACCAGCTCCAGGGGCCCAACCCCTGAGCGCCCAAACAATAGCTCCAGGGGCCTAACCCCTGGGGGCCTCAACACCAGCTCCAGGGGCCCAGCCTCTGAGAGCTCAAACCATAGCTACAGAGGCCTAACCCCTGGGGGCCCCAACCCCAGCTCCAAGGGCCCAAAACCTGAGCGCCAGAACCATACCTCCAGGGGCCTAACCCCTGGGGGCCCCAACACGAGGTCCAGGGGCCCAACCCCTGGGGACCCCAACACCAGCTCCAGGGGCCCAACCCGTCAGCGCCCGAACCATAGTTCCAGGGGCCTAACCGCAGGGGGCCACAACCCCAGCTCCAGGGTCCAAACCTTGGAGCCCTCGACCCCAGCTCCAGGGGCCCAACCCCTGGGGGCCCGAGCACCAGCTCCAGGGGCCCAACCCGTGAGCGCCCGAACCATGGCTGCAGGGGCCTAACCGAGGGGGCCCAAACCCCAGCTCCAGTAGTAGAAACCCTGGGGCCCTCGACCCCAGCTCCAGCAGCCCAACCCCACAGCGCCCGAACCATAGCTCCAGGGGCCCAACACCTGAGCGCCCGAACAATAGCTCCAGGGGCCTAACCCCTCGAGCGCCAACACCAGCTCCAGGGGCCCAACCCCTGGGGGCCCCAACACCAGCTCCAGGGGCTCAACCCCTGGGGGCCCCAACACCAGTTCCAGGGGCCCAACCTCTGAGCGCCCGAACCATAGCTCCAGGGGCCTAACCCCTAGGGCCCCCAACCTCACCTCGACGGGCCCAACCCCTGGGGGCTCCAACACCAGCTCCAGGGGCCCAATCCCTGAGCGCCCGAACCATAGCTCCAGGGGCCTAACCCCCGAGGGTCCCAACCCCAGCTCCAGGGGCCCAACCCCTGGGGCCCTCGACCACAGCTCCAGGGGCCCAAATCCTGAGCGCCCGAAACATAGCTCAACGGGCCAAACCCCTGAGCGCCCGAACCATAGCTCCAGGGGCTAACCTCTGGGGCTCCAACACCAGCTCCAGGGGCCCAACCCCTGAGCGCCCAAATAAAACCTCCAGGGGCCTAACCGCTGGGGGCCCCAACACCAGCTCCAAGGGCCCAAAACCTGAGCGCCCGAACCATAGCTCCAGGGGCCTAACCGCTGGAGACCCCAACACGAGCTCCGGGGGCCCAACCTCTGAGCGCCCAAACCATAGATCCAGGGGCCTAACCCCCGGGGCTCCCAACCCCAGCTCCAGGGGTCCTACCCCTGGGGGCCCAAAAACAAGCTCCAGGGGTCCAACACCTGAGCGCCCAAACCATAGCTCCAGAGGCCTAACCCCTGGGGGCCCCAACACCAGCTCCAGGGGCCCAACCCCTGAGCACCCGAACAATACCTCCAGGGGCCTAACCCCTGGGGGCCCAAACACCAGCTCCAGGGGCCCACCCCCTGAGAGCTCGAACCATAGCTACAGAGGCCTAACCCCTGGGGGCCCCCACCCAGCTCCAAGGGCCCAAAACCTGAGCGCCCGAACCATAGCTCCAGGGCCTAACCCCTGGGGGCCCCAACACCAGCTCCAGGGGCCCAACCCCTGAGCACCCAAACCATAGCTCCAGGGGTCCAACCTCTGAGCCCACGAACCATAGCTCCAGGGGCCTAACCACTGGGGCCCCAACACCAGCTCCAGGGGCCCAACCCCTGGGGGCCCCAACACCAGTTCCAGGAGCCCAACCCCTGAGCGCCCGACCATAGCTCCAGGGGCCTAACCCCTAGGGGCCCGAACCCCAGTTCCAGGGTCCAACCCCTGGGGGCCCGAACACCAGCTCCAGGGGCCCAACCCGTGAGCGCCCGAACCAGAGCTGCAGGGGCCTAACCCCAGGGGGCCCAAACCTCAGCTCCAGGGGTACAAACCCTGGGGCCCTCGACCCCAGCTCCAGCGGCCCAACCCCAGAGCGCCCGAACCATAGCTCCAGGGGCCCAACACCTGAGCGCCCGAACAATAGCTCCAGGGGCCTACCCCTAGGGCCCCAACACCAGCTCCAGAGGCCCAACCCCTGGGGGCCCCAACACCAGCTCCAGGGGCCCAACCCCTGGGGGCCCCAACACCAGCTCCAGGGGCCGAACCCCTGGGGGCCTCAACACCAGCTCCAGGGGCCCAGCCTCTGAGAGCTCAAACCATAGCTCCAGGGGCCTAACCCCTAGGGGCCCCAAACTCAGCTCGACGGGCCCAACCCCTGGGGGCTCCAACACCAGCTCCAGGGGCCCAATCCCTGATCGCCCGAACCATAGCTCCAGGGGCCTAACCCCTGGGGAACCAACACCAGCTCCAGGGGCCCATCCCCTGGGGACCCCAACACCAGCTCCAGGGGCCCAACTCCTGAGCGCCCGAACAATAGCTCCAGGGGCGTAACCCCTGTGGTCCCCAACACCAGCTCCAGGGGCCCAACCCTTGAGCAGCCGAAACCATGGCTCCGGGGTCCGAACCCCTGGGGACCTCCACCCCAGCTCCAAGGGCCAAACCCCTGAGCCCCCGAACCATAGCTCCAGGGGCCTAACCCCCGGGGACTCCAACCCGAGCTCTAGTGGCCCAACCCCTGGGGGCCCGAACACCAGCTCCAGGGGTCCAACCCCTGAGCGCCCGAACCATAGCTCCAGGGGTCTAACCTCTGGGGGCCCCAACACCAGCTCCAGCGGTCCAACCCCTGAGCACATGAACAATGCCTCCAGGGGCCTAACCCCTGGGAGTCCCCACCCCAGCTCCAAGGGCCCAAAACCTGAGCCCCCGAACCATACCTCCAGGGGCCTAACCCCTGGGGCCCAAACACGAGCTCCAGCGGCTCAATCCCTGGGGGCCCCAACACCAGCTCCAGGGGCCCAACCCCTGAGCGCCCAAACAATAGCTCCAGGGGCCTAACCCCTGGGGGCCTCAACACCAGCTCCAGGGGCCCAGCCTCTGAGAGCTCAAACCATAGCTACAGAGGCCTAACCCCTGGGGGCCCCAACCCCAGCTCCAAGGGCCCAAAACCTGAGCGCCAGAACCATACCTCCAGGGGCCTAATCCCTGGGGGCCCCAACCCCAGCTACAGAGGCCCAACCCCTGGGGGCCCCAAAACCAGCTCCAAGGGCCCAAACACTGAGCGCCCGAACCATAGCTCCAGGGGCCAAACCCCTGGGGCCCCAACACCAGCTCTAGTGGCCCAACCCCTGAGGGCCCCAACACGAGGTCCAGGGGCCCAATCCCTGGGGACCCCAACACCAGCTCCGGGGGCCCAACCCGTCAGCGCCCGAACCATAGTTCCAGGGGCCTAACCGCAGGGGGCCACTACCCCAGCTCCAGGGGTCCAAACCTTGGAGCCCTCGACCCCAGCTCCAGGGGCCCAACCCCTGAGTGCCCCAACACCAGCTCCAGGGGCCCAACCCCTGAAGGCCCGAACCATAGCTCCAGGGGCCTAGCCCCTGGGGCCCCAACACCAGCTCAAGGGGCCTAATCCCTAGGAGCACCAACCGCAGCTCCGGGGGCCCAACCCCTGGGGGCCACAACACCAGCTCCAGGGGCCCAACCCCTGAGCGCCCGAACCATAGCTTCAGGGGCCTAACCCCCGGGGGTCTCAGCCCCAGCTCCAGGGGCCCAACCCCTGAGCGCCCGAACCAAAGCTACAGGGGCCTAACCAATGGGGGCCCCCACCCCAGCTCCAAGGGACCAAAACCTGAGCGCCGGAACCATAGCTCCAGGGGCCTAACCCCTGTGGGCCCTATCCCCAGCTACAGAGGCCCAACCCCTGGGGGCCCAAACACCAGCTCCAGGGGCCCAACCCCTGAGCGCCCGAACCATAGCTACAGGGGCCTAACCCCTGGGCACCAACACCAGCTCCAGAGGCCCAACCGCTGGGGGCCCCAACACCAGCTCCAGGGGCCCAACAACTGAGCGCCCGAAACATAGCTCCAGGGGCCTAACCCCCGGGGGCCCCAACCCCAGCTCCAGGGGCCCAACCCCTGGGGGCCCCAACAACAGCTCCTGGGGTCCAACCCCTGAGCGCCCGAACCATAGTACCAGGGCCATAAGCCCTTGGGGCCCCAACACCAGCTCCAGGGGCCCAACCCGTGAGCACCCGAACAATACCTTCAGGGGCCTAACCCCTGGGGGCCCCAACACCAGCTCCAGGGACCCAATCCCTGAGCGCTCGAACCATAGCTACAGAATCCTAAACCCTGAGAGCCGCCACCCAAGCTCCAAGGGCCGAAAACCTGTGCGCCCGAACCATAGCTCCAGGGGCCTAACCCCTGGGGGCCGCAACCCCAGCTCCAGGGTCCCAACCCCGGGGGCCCCAACACCAGCTCCAGTGGCCCAACCCCTGAGTGCCCGAACCGTAGCTCCAAGGGCCTAACCCCCGGGGGCACCAACCCCAGCTCCAGGGGCCCAACCCCTGGGGGCCCCAACACCAGCTCCAGGGACCCAACCACTGAGCGCCCGAACCATAGCTCCAGGGGCCTAACCCCTGGGGCACCAACACCAGCTCCAGGGGCCCATCCCCTGGGGACCCCAACACCAGCTCCAGGGGCCCAACTCCTGAGCGCCCGAACAATAGCTCCAGGGGCGTAACCCCTGTGGTCCCCAACACCAGCTCCAGGGGCCCAACCCTTGAGCGCCGAAACCATGGCTCCGGGGTCCGAACCCCTGGGGACCTCCACCCCAGCTCCAAGGGCCAAACCCCTGAGCCCCCGAACCATAGCTCCAGAGGCCTAACCCCCGGGGACTCCAACCCGAGCTCTAGGGGCCCAACCCCTGGCGGCCCGAACACCAGCTCCAGGGGTCCAACCCCTGAGCGCCCGAACCATAGCTCCAGGGGTCTAACCTCTGGGGGCCCCAACACCAGCTCCAGCGGTCCAACCCCTGAGCACCTGAACAATGCCTCCAGGGGCCTAACCCCAGGGAGTCCCCACCCCAGCTCCAAGGGCCCAAAACCTGAGCCCCCGAACCATACCTCCAGGGGCCTAACCCCTGGGACCCAAACACGAGCTCCAGCGGCTCAACCCCTGGGGGCCCCAACACCAGCTCCAGGGGCCCAACCCCTGAGCGCCCAAACAATAGCTCCAGGAACCTAACCCCTGGGGGCCTCAACACCAGCTCCAGGAGCCCAGCCTCTGAGAGCTCAAACCATAGCTACAGAGGCCTAACCCCTGGGGGACCCAACCCCAGCTCCAAGGGCCCAAAACCTGAGCGCCAGAACCATATCTCCAGGGGCCTAACCCCTGGGGGCCCCAACACGAGGTCCAGGGGCCCAACCCCTGGGGACCCCAACACCAGCTCCAGGGGCCCAGCCTCTGAGCGCCCGAACCATAGCTCCAGGGGCCTAACCCCTAGGGCCCCAACCTCACCTCGACGGGCCCAACCCCTGGGGGCTCCAACACCAGCTCCAGGGGCCCAATCCCTGAGCGCCCGAACCATAGCTCCAGGGGCCTAACCCCCGAGGGTCCCAACCCCAGCTCCAGGGGCCCAACCCCTGGGGCCCTCGACCCCAGCTCCAGGGGCCCAAATCCTGAGCGCCCGAAACATAGCTCAACGGGCCAAACCCCTGAGCGCCCGAACCATAGCTCCAGGGGCCTAACCTCTGGGGCTCCAACACCAGCTCCAGGGGCCCAACCCCTGAGCGCCCAAATAAAACCTCCAGGGGCCTAACTGCTGGGGGCCCCAACACCAGCTCCAAGGGCCCAAAACCTGAGCGCCCGAACCATAGCTCCAGGGGCCTAACCGCTGGAGACCCCAACCCCAGCTCTAGGGGCCCAACCCCTGGGGGCCGCAACACCAGCTCCAGGGGCCCAACCCCTGAGCACCCAAATCATAGCTCCAGGGGTCCAACCTCTGAGCCCACGAACCATAGCTCCAGGGGCCTAACCACTGGGGCCCCAACACCAGCTCCAGAGGCCCAACCCCTGGGGGCCCCAACACCAGTTCCAGGAGCCCAGCCCCTGAGCGCCCAACCATAGCTCCAGGGGCCTAACCCCTAGGGGCCCGAACCCCAGCTCCAGGGTCCAACCCCTGGGGGCCCGAACACCAGCTCCAGGGGCCCAACCCGTGAGCGCCCGAACCAGAGCTGCAGGGGCCTAACCCCAGGGGGCCCAAACCTCAGCTCCAGGGGTACAAACCCTGGGGCCCTCGACCCCAGCTCCAGCGGCCCAACCCCAGAGCGCCCGAACCATAGCTCCAGGGGCCCAACACCTGAGCGCCCGAACAATAGCTCCAGGGGCCTACCCCTAGGGCCCCAACACCAGCTCCAGAGGCCCAACCCCTGGGGGCCCCAACACCAGCTCCAGGGGCCCAACCCCTGGGGGCCCCGACACCAGCTCCAGGGGCCGAACACCTGAGCGCCCGAACCATAGCTCCAGGGGCCTAACCCCTAGGGGCCCCAACCTCAGCTCGACGGGCCCAAACCCTGGGGGCTCCAACACCAGCTCCAGGGGCCCAATCCCTGAGCGCCCGAACCATAGCTCCAGGGGCCTAACCCCCGGGGGCCCGAACCCGAGCTCGAGGGCCCAAACCCCTGGGGGCCCAAACACCAGCTCCAGGGGCCCAACTCCTGAGCGCCCGAACAAAAGCTCCAGGGGCGTAACCCCTTTGGTCCCCAACACCAGCTCCAGGGGCCCAACCCTTGAGCGCCGAAACCATAGCTCCGGGGTCCGAACCCCTGGGGACCTCCACCCCAGCTCCAAGGGCCAAACCCCTGAGCCCCCGAACCATGGCTCCAGGGGCCTAACCCCCGGGGACTCCAACCCGAGCTCTAGTGGCCCAACCCCTGGGGGCCCAAACACCAGCTCCAGGGGTCCAACCCCTGAGCGCCCGAACCATAGCTCCAGGGGTCTAACCTCTGGGGGCCCCAACACCAGCTCCAGCGGTCCAACCCCTGAGCACATGAACAATGCCTCCAGGGACCTAACCCCTGGGAGTCCCCACCCCAGCTCCAAGGGCCCAAAACCTGAGCGCCCAAACAATAGCTCCAGGGGCCTAACCCCTGGGGCCTCAACACCAGCTCCAGGGGCCCAGCCTCTGAGAGCTCAAACCATAGCTACAGAGGCCTAACCCCTGGGGGCCCCAACCCCAGCTCCAAGGGCCCAAAACCTGAGCGCCAGAACCATACCTCCAGGGGCCTAATCCCTGGGGGCCCCAACCCCAGCTACAGAGGCCCAACCCCTGGGGGCCCCAAAACCAGCTCCAAGGGCCCAAACACTGAGCGCCCGAACCATAGCTCCAGGGGCCTAACCCCTGGGGCCTAAACACAAGCTCTAGTGGCAGAACCCCTGAGGGCCCCAACACGAGGGCCAGGGGCCCAACCCCTGGGGACCCCAACACCAGCTCCAGGGGCCCAACCCGTCAGCGCCCGAACCATAGTTCCAGGGGCCTAACCGCAGGGGGCCACTACCCCAGCTCCAGGGGTCCAAACCTTGGAGCCCTCGACCCCAGCTCCAGGGGCCCAACCCCTGAGTGCCCCAACACCAGCTCCAGGGGCCCAACCCCTGAGCACCCGAACCATAGCTCCAGGGGCCTAGCCCCTGGGGCCCCAACACCAGCTCCAGGGGCCTAATCCCTAGGAGTACCAACCGCAGCTCCGGGGGCCCAACCCCTGGGGGCCCCAACACCAGTTCCAGGGGCCCAACCTCTGAGCGCCCGAACCATAGCTTCAGGGGCCTAACCCCCGGGGGTCTCAGCCCCAGCTCCAGGGGCCCAACCCCTGGGGACCCAAACACCAGCTCCAGGGGCCCAACCCCTGAGCGCCCGAACCATAGCTCCAGGGGCCTAACCCCTGGGGGAACCAACCCCAGCTCCAGGGGCCTAACCCCTGGGGGCCCCATCCCCAGCTCCAGGGGCCCAACCCCTGAGGGCCCCTACACCAGCTCCAGGGGCTAAACCCATGAGCGCCCGAACCATAGCTCCAGGGGCCTAACCCCAGGAGGCCCCAACCCCAGCTCCAGGGTTCCAAACCGTGAGGCCCTCGACCCCAGATCCAGGGGCCCAACCCTGAGCGCCCGAACCATAGCTCCAGGGGCCTATCCCCTGGGGTCCCAACACCAGCTCCAGGGGCACAACCCCTGAGCGCCCGAACCATAGCTCCAGGGGCCTAACCCGCGGGGGCCCCAAACCCAGCTCCAGAGGCCCAACCCGTGGGGGCCTCAACACCAGCTCCAGGGGCCCAACCCCTGAGCGCCCGAAAAATACCTCCAGGGGCATAATCCCTGGGGGCCTCAACACCAGCTCCAGGGGCCCAGCCTCTGAGAGCTCAATCCATAGCTACAGAGGCCTAACCCCTGGGGGCCCCAACCCCAGCTCCAAGGGCCCAAAACCTGAGTGCCAGAACCATACCTCCAGGGGCCTAATCCCTGGGGGCCCCAACCCCAGCTACAGAGGCCCAACCCCTGGGGGCCCCAACACCAGCTCCAAGGGCCCAACCCCTGAGTGCCCGAACCATAGCTACAGGGGCCTAACCCCTGGGCACCAACACCAGCTCCAGAGGCCCAACCCCTGGGGGCCCCAACACCAGCTCCAGGAGCCCAACCCCTGAGCGCCCGAAACATAGCTCCAGGGGCCTAACCCCCGGGGGCCCCAACCCCAGCTCCAGGGGCCCAACCCCTGGGGGCCCCAACAACAGCTCCTGGGGTCCAACCCCTGAGCGCCCGAACCATAGTACCAGGGCCATAAGCCCTGGGGGCCCCAACACCAGCTCCAGGGGCCCAACCCGTGAGCGCCCGAACAATACCTTCAGGGGCCTAACCCCTGGGGGCCCCAACACCAGCTCCAGGGACCCAATCCTTGAGCGCTCGAACCATAGCTACAGAATCCTAAACCCTGAGAGCCGCCACCCAAGCTCCAAGGGCCGAAAACCTGAGCGCCCGAACCATAGCTCCAGGGGCCTAACCCCTGGGGGCCCCCACCCCAGCTCCAGGGTCCCAACCCCGGGGGCCCCAACACCAGCTCCAGTGGCCCAACCCCTGAGCGCCCGAACCGTAGCTCCAAGGCCCTAACCCCCGGGGGCACCAACCCCAGCTCCAGGGGCCCAACCCCTGGGGGCCCCAACACCAGCTCCAGGGACCCAACCACTGAGCGCCCGAACCATAGCTCCAGGGGCCTAACCCCTGGGGCACCAACACCAGCTCCAGAGGCCCATCCCCAACACCAGCTCCAGGGGCCCAACCCTTGAGCGCCGAAACCATGGCTCCGGGGTCCGAACCCCTGGGGACCTCCACCCCAGCTCCAAGGGCCAAACCCCTGAGCCCCCGAACCATAGCTCCAGGGGCCTAACCCCCGGGGACTCCAACCCGAGCTCTAGGGGCCCAACCCCTGGGGGCCCGAACACCAGCTCCAAGGGCCCAAAACCTGAGCCCCCGAACCATACCTCCAGGGGCCTAACCCCTGGGGCCCAAACACGAGCTCCAGCGGCTCAACCCCTGGGGGCCCCAACACCAGCTCCAGGTGCCCAACCCCTGAGCGCCCAAACAATAGCTCCAGGGGCCTAACCCCCGGGGGCCTCAACACCAGCTCCAGGGGCCCAGCCTCTGAGAGCTCAAACCATAGCTACAGAGGCCTAACCCCTGGGGGCCCCAACCCCAGCTCCAAGGGCCCAAAACCTGAGCGCCAGAACCATACCTCCAGGGGCCTAACCCCTGGGGGCCCCAACACGAGGTCCAGGGGCCCAACCCCTGGGGACCCCAACCCCAGCTCCAGGGTCCAAACCTTGGAGCCCTCGACCCCAGCTCCAGGGGCCCAACCCCTGAGTCCCCCAACAACAGCTCCAGGGGCCCAACCCCTGAGCGCCAGAACCATAGCTCCAGGGGCCTAGCCCCTGGGGCCCCAACACCAGCTCCAGGGGCCTAATCCCTAGGAGCACCAACCGCAGCTCCGGGGGCCCAACCCCTGAGGGCCCCAACACCAGCTCCAGGGGCCCAACCCCTGAGCGCCCGAACCATAGCTTCAGGGGCCTAACCCCCGGGGGTCTAAGCCCCAGCTCCAGGGGCCCAACCCCTGAGCGCCCGAACCAAAGCTACAGAGGCCTAACCAATGGGGGCCCCCACCCCAGCTCCAAGGGACCAAAACCTGAGCGCCCGAACCACAGCTCCAGGGGCCTAACCCCTGTGGGCCCCATCCCCAGCTACAGAGGCCCAACCCCTGGGGGCCCCAACACCAGCTCCAGGGGCCCAACCCCTGAGCGCCCGAACCATAGCTCCAGGGGCCTAACCCCTGGGGGCACCAACCCCAGCTCCAGGGGCCTAACCCCTGGGGTCCCCATCCCCAGCTCCAGGGGCCCAACCCCTGAGTGCCCCTACACCAGCTCGAGGGGCCCAACCCCTGAGCGCCCGAACCATAGCTCCAGGGGCCTAGCCCCTGGGGCCCCAACACCAACTCCAGGGGCCTAACCGCTAGGGGCCCCGACCGCAGCTCCGGGGGCCTAAACCCTGGGGGTCCAACACCAGCTCCAGGGGCTCAACCCCTGAGCGACCAAACGATAGCTACAGGGGCCTAACCCATGGGGGCCCCCACCCCAGCTCCAAGGGCCTAAAACCTGAGTGCCCGAACCATAGCTACAGAATCCTAAACCCTGAGAGCCGCCACCCCAGCTCCAAGGGCCCAAAACCTGAGCGCCCGAACCATAGCTCCAGGGGTCTAACCCCTGGGGGACCCAACCCCAGCTCCAGGGTCCCAACCCCGGGGGCCCCAACACCAGCTCCAGTGGCCCAACCCCTGAGCGCCCGAACCGTAGCTCCAAGGGCCTAACCCCTGGGGACTCAACACCAGCTCCAGAGGCCCAACACCTGGGGGCCCCAACACCAACTCCAGGGGCCCAACTCCAGAGCGCCCGAACCATAGCTGCAGGGGCCTAACCCCTGTGGGCACCAACAGCAGCTCCAAGGGCGAAACCCCTTAATGTCCGAACCATAGCTACAGGGGCCCAACACCTGGGGGCCCCAACACCAGCTCCTGGGGCCCAACCCCTGAGCCCACGAACCATAGCTCCAGGGGCCTAACCCCTGGGACAACAACACCAGCTCCACAGGCCCAACCCCTGGGGGCCCCAACACCAGCTCCAGGGGCCCAACCCCTGAGCGCCCGAACCATAGCTCCAGGTGCCTAGCCCCTGGGGCCCCAACACCAGCTCCAGGGGCCTAATCCCTAGGGGCCCCAACCGCAGCTCCGGGGGCCCAACCCCTGGGGGCCCCAACACCAGCTCCAGGGGCCCAACCCCTGAGCGCCCGAACCATAGCTCCAGGGGCCTAGCCCCTGGGGCCCCAACACCAGCTCCAGGGGCCTAATCCCTAGGGGCCCCAACCGCAGCTCCGGGGGCCCAACCCCTGGGGGCCCCAACACCAGCTCCAGGGCCCCAACCTCTGAGCGCCCGAACCATAGCTTCAGGGGCCTAACCCCCGGGGGTCTCAGCCCCAGCTCCAGGGGCCCAACCCCTGAGCGCCCGAACCATAGCTACAGGGGCCTAACCCATGGGGGCCCCCACCCCAGCTCCAAGGGCCCAAAACCTGAGCGCCCGAACCATAGCTACAGAATCCTAAACCCTGAGAGCCGCCACCCCAGCTCCAAGGGCCCAAAACCTGAGCGCCCGAACCATAGCTTCAGGGGCCTAACCCCTGGGGGCCCGAACCCCAGCTCCACGGTCCCAATCCATGGGGGCCCCAACTCGAGCTCCAGGGGCACAACCCCTGAGCTCCCGAACCACAGCTCCAGGGACCTAACCCCCTAGGGCACCAACCCCAGCTCCAGGGGCCCAACCCTTGGGGGCCCGAACACCAGCTCCAGGGGCCCAACCACTGAGAACCCGAACCATAGCTCCAGGGGCCTAACCCCTGGGGCACCAACACCAGCTCCAGGGGCCCAACCCCTGGGGCCCCAACACCAGCTCCAGGGACCCAACTCCTGAGCGCCCGAACAATAGCTCCAGGGCCTAACCCCTGTGGGCCCCGACCGCACCTCCATGGTTCCAATTCCTGAGCGCCCAAACCCATAGCACCAGGGGCCTAACTCCTGGGGCACCAACACCACCTCCAGGGGCCCAACCCCAGAGCTCCTAAACCATAGCTCCATGCGTGAAATGCGCTGGGCATTACTGTGATGGAGTGGGGACTGTCTCTGTGGGGGATGGGAGAGCAGGGGGTGACTTTAGGTCAGGGGCCCCAACACCAGCTCCAGGGGCCCAACCCCTGGGAGCCCCAACACCAGCTCCAGGGGCCCAACCCCTGAGCGCCCGAAGCATAGCTCCAGGGGTCTAATCCCAGGGCGCCCCAAAACCAGCTCCAGGGGCCAAACCCCTGAGCGCCCGAACCATAGCTCCAGGGGCCTAAATTCCGGGGGCCCCAACCTCTGCTACAGGGGCCCAACCCCTGGGGGCCCCAACACCAGCTCCAGAACCCCAACCCCTGGGGGCCCGAGCACCAGCTCCAGGGGCCCAACCCCAGAGCGCTCGAACCATAGCTCCAGGGGCCTAACCCCTGGGGCCCCAACAACAGCTCCAGGGGCCCAACCCTTGGGGGCCCCAACACCAGCTCCAGGGGCCCAACCCCTGAGCGCCCGAACCATACCTCCAGGGGCCTAAACCCTGGGGGCCCCAACACCAGCTCCAAGGCCCAACCCCTGAGCGCCCGAACAATACCTCCAGGGGCCTAACCCCTGGGGACCCCAACGCCAACTCCAGGGGCCCAAAGCCTGAAGACCGAACCATAGCTCCAGGGGCCTAACCCCTGGAGGCCCCAACCCGAGCTCCAGAGGCGTAACCCCCGGGGGCCCCAACAAGAGCTCCAGGAGCCCAACCCCTGGAGGCTCCAGCACCAGCTCCAGAGGCCAAACCAAGGAGCGCCCGAAACATAACTCCAGGGGCCCAATCCCTGGGGGCCCCAACACCAGCTCCAGGGGCCCAACCCCTGAGCGCCCGAACCATAGCGCCAGGGGCCTAACCCCCGGGGACCCCAATCCCAGTTCCAGGGGCCCTACCCCTTGGGCCCTTGACCCCAACTGCAGGGGCCCAAATCCTGAGCGCCCGAACCATAGCTCCAGGGCCCACCCCTGCGGGCCCCAACACCAGCTCCAAAAGCGAAACCCCTGGGGGCACCAACACCAGCTCCAGGGGCCCAACCCCAGAGCGCACGAAAAATAGCTCCAGGGGCCCAATCCCTCGGGGCCCGAACACCAGCTCCAGGGACCCAACCCCTGAGCGCCCGAACCATAGCTCCAGGGGCCTAACCCCTAGGGGACGCAACTCCAGCTCCAGGGGCCCAATCACTGGGGGCCCCAACACCAGCTCCAGGGTGCCAACCCCTGAGCGCCCGAACCATAGCTCCAGGGGTCTAATCCCAGGGCGCCCCAACACCAGCTCCAGGGGCCAAACCCCTGAGCGCCCGAACCATAGCTCCAGGGGCCTAAATTACGGGGGCCCAAACCCCAGCTCCAGGGGTCCAACCCCTGGGGGCCACAACACCAGCTCCAGGGGCCCAACCCCTGAGCGCCCGAACCATAGCTCCAGGGGCCTAACCCCTAGGGGCCCCAACTCCAGCTCCAGGGGCCCAACCCCTGGGGGCCCCAACACTAGCTCCAGGGTGACAACCCCTGAGCGCCCGAACCATAGCTCCACGGGCCTAATCCCTGGGCGCCCCAACACCAGCTCCAAGGGCCTAACCCCTGAACGCCCGAACAATACCTCCAGGGGCCTAACCCCTGGGGGCCCCAACACCAGCTCTACGGGCTCAATCCCTGAGTGCCCAAACCATAGCTCCAGGGGCCTAACCCCTGGGGGCCCCCACCGCAGCTCCATGGTTCTAATTCCTGAGCACCCGAACCATAGCGCCAGGGGCCTAACCCCTGGGGCCCCAACACCAGCTCCAGGGGCCCAACCCCAGAGCTCCTAAACCATAGCTCCATGCGTGAAATGCTCTGGGTATTACTATGATGGAGTGGGGACTGTCTCTGTGGGGGATGGGAGACCAGGGGGTGACTTTAGGTCAGGGGCCCCAACACCAGCTCCAGGGGTCCAACCCCTGAGCACCCGAACCATAGCTCCAGGGGCCTAACCGCTAGGGGCCCCAACTCCAGCTCCAGGGGCCCAACCCCTGGGGGCCCCAACACCAGCTCCAGGGTGCCAACCCCTGAGCGCCCGAACCATAGCTCCAGGGGCCTAATCCCTGGGCGCCCCAACACCAGCTGCAAGGACCCAACCCCTGATTGCCCGAACAATACCTCCAGGGGCCTAACCCCTGGGGGCCCGAACACCAGCTCTACGGGCTCAACCCCTGAGTGCCCGAACCATAGCTCCAGGGGCCTAACCCCTGGGGGCCCCCACCGCAGCTCCATGGTTCCAATTGCTGAGCGCCCGAACCATAGCGCCAGGGGCCTAACCCCTGGGGCCCCAACACCACCTCCAGGGGCCCAATCCCAGAGGTCCTGAACCATAGCTCCATGCATGAAATGCTCTGGGCATTACTGTGATGGAGTGGGGACTGTCTCTGTGGGGGATGGGAAGGCAGGGGGTGACATTAGGTCAGGGGCCCCAACACCAGCTCCAGGGGCCCAACCCCTGAGCGCCCGAACCATAGCTCCAGGGGCCTGACCCCCGGGGGCCCGAAACCCAGCTCCAGGGGCCAACAACTGGGGGCCCCAAAACCAGCTCCATGGACCCAACCCCTGAGCGCCCGAACCATAGCTCCAGGGGCCTAACCCCCGGGGGACGGAACCGCAGCTCCAGGGGCCCAACCCCTGGGGGGTTCAACACCAGCTCCAGGGGCCCAACCCCTGAGCGCCCGAACCATAGCTCCAGGGGCCTGACCCCCGGGAGCCCCAACCACAGCTCCCGGGGCCCAACCCCTGGGGGCCCCAACACCAGCTCCAGGGGCCAAACCGCTGAGCGCCCCAACCATAGCTCCAGGGGCCTACACTCCGGGGGCCCCAACCCCAGTTCCAGGGGCCCAACCCCTGGGGGTCCCAACACCAGCTCCAGGGGCCCAACCCCTGAGCGCCCGAACCATAGCTCCAGGGGCCTAAACCCTGAGCTCCCGAACACCAGTTACAAGGGCCCAACCCCTGAACGCCCGAACAATACCTCCAGGGGCCTAACCCGTGGGGGCCCCAACACCAGCTCTACGGGCTCAACCCCTGAGTGCCCGAACCATAGCTCCAGGGGCTTAAAACCTGGGGGCACCCACCGCAGCTCCATGGTTCCAATTCCTGAGCGCCCGAACCATAGCGCCAGGGGCCTAACCCCTGGGGCCCCAACACCAGCTCCAAGGGCCCAACCCCAGAGCTCCTGAACCATAGCTCCATGCGTGAAATCCTCTGGGCATTACTGTAATGGAGTGGGGACTGTCTCTGTGGGGGATGGGAGAGCAGGGGGTGACTTTAGGTCACAGCCCCAACACCAGCTCCAGGGGCCCAACCCCTGAGGCCAAAACCATAGCTCCAGGAGACTAACCCCTGGGGGCCCCAACTCCAGCTTTAAGGAACCAACGCCTGAGCGCCCGAACAATACCTGCAGGGGCCTAACCCCTGGGGGTCCCCACCTATCTCCAAGGGCCCAACTCCTGAGCGCTCGAACCATGGCTCCAGGGGCCAAACCCCCAGGGGCCCAAACCCCAGCTCCAGGGGCCCAATCCCTGGGGGCCCCAAAACCAGCTCCAGGGACCCAACCCCTGAGCCCCCGAACCATAACTCCAGGGGCCTAACCCCCGGGGGACCCAACCCCAGCTCCAGGGGCCCAACCCCTGGGGGCTCCAACACCAGCTCCAGGGGCCCAACCCCTGAGTGCCCGAACCATAGCTCCAGGGGCCTAACCCCCGGGGGCAACAACCACAGCTCCCGGGGCCCAACCCCTGGAGGCCCCAACACGAGCTCCAGGGGCCAAACCCCTGAGCGCCCGAACCATAGCTCCAGGGGCCTAAACTCCGGGGGCCCCAACCCCAGCTCCAGGGGTCCAACCCCTGGGGGCCCCAACACCAGCTCCAGGGCCCCAACCCCTGAGCGCCCAAACCATAGCTCCACTGGCCTAACCCCTAGGGGCCCCAACTCCAGCTCCAGGGGCTCAACCCCTGGAGGCCCCAACACCAGCTCCAAGGGCCGAAACCCTGAGGGACCGAACCATAGCTCCAGGGGCCTAACCCCCGGGGGCCCCAACCCCAGCTCCAGGGGAGCAAACTGTGAGGCCCTCGACCTCAGCTCCAGGGGCTCAACCCCTGAGCGCCCGATCCATAGATCCAGGGTTCCAACCCCTGAGCGCCCGAACCATAACTCCAGGGGCCTAACCCCTCGGGCCCCAACACCAGCTCCAGGGCCCTAACCCCTGGGGGACCCCAACACCAGCTCCAGGGGCCCAACCCCTGAGCGCCCGAACCATAGCTCTAGGGGCCTAACCCCTGGGGGTCCGAATCCCAGCTCCAGGGGCGTTACCCCCGGAGGCCCAAACCCCAGCTCCAGGGGCCCAACCCCTGGGGCCCTGGACCCCAGGTCCAGGTGCCCAACCCCTGAGCGCCCGATCCAGAGATCCAGGGTTCCAACCCCTGAGCGCCCGAACCATTGCTCCAGGGGCCTAACCCCTGGGGCCCCTCACCAGCTCCAGGGGCATAACCCCTGGGGGCCCCCACCCCATCTCCAAGGGCCCAACCCCTGAGCGCCCGAACCATAGCTCCAGGGGCCTAACCCCCGGGGGCCCCAACCCCAGTTCCAGGGGCCCAACCCCTGGGGGTCCCAACACCAGCTCCAGGGGCCCAACCCCTGAGCGCCCGAACCATAGCTCCAGGGGCCTAAACCCTGAGCTCCCGAACACCAGTTACAAGGGCCCAACCCCTGAACGCCCGAACAATACCTCCAGGGGCCTAACCCGTGGGGGCCCCAACACCAGCTCTACGGGCTCAACCCCTGAGTGCCCGAACCATAGCTCCAGGGGCTTAAAACCTGGGGGCCCCCACCGCAGCTCCATGGTTCCAATTCCTGAGCGCCCGAACCATAGCGCCAGGGGCCTAACCCCTGGCGCCCCAACACCAGCTCCAAGGGCCCAACCCCAGAGCTCCTGAACCATAGCTCCATGCGTGAAATCCTCTGAGCATTACTGTAATGGAGTGGGGACTGTCTCTATGGGGGATGGGAGAGCAGGGGGTGACTTTAGGTCACAGCCCCAACACCAGCTCCAGGGGCCCAACCCCTGAGGCCAAAACCATAGCTCCAGGAGACTAACCCCTGGGGGCCCCAACTCCAGCTTTAAGGAACCAACGCCTGAGCGCCCGAACAATACCTGCAGGGGCCTAACCCCTGGGGGTCCCCACCTATCTCCAAGGGCCCAGGTGCCCAACCCCTGAGCGCCCGATACAGAGATCCAGGGTTCCAACCCCTGAGCGCCCGAACCATTGCTCCAGGGGCCTAACCCCTGGGGCCCCTCACCAGCTCCAGGGGCATAACCCCTGGGGGCCCCCACCCCAGCTCCAAGGGCCCAACCCCTGAGCGCCCAAACCATAGCTCCAGGGGCCTAACCCCCGGGGGCCCCAACCCCAGCTCCAGGGGACCAACCCCTGGGGCTCTTGACCCCATCTCCAGGGGCCCAACCCCTGAGCGCCCGAACCATAGCTCCAGGGGCCCATCCCCTGACGGCCCAAACACTAGCTCCAGGGGCCTAACCCCTGAGCGCTCCCAACCATAGCTCCCGGGGCCTAACCCCTGGGGCCCCAACCCCAGCTCCAGGGCCCTAGCCCCTGGTGGCCCCAACAAGAGCTCCAGGGGCCTAACCCCTGAGTGCTCGAACTATAGCTGCAGGGGCCTAACCCCTGGGGGCCCCCACCCCAGCTCCAAGAGCTCAACCCCTGAGCGCCCGAACCACAGCTCCCGGGGCCTACCCCTCGGGGCCCCAACCCCAGCTCCAGGGGCCTAACCCCCGGGAGCTCCAACCCCAGCTCCAGGAGTCCAAACTCTGGAACCCTCGACCCCAGCTCCAGGGGCTCAACCCCTGAGCGCCCGAACCATAGCTCCAGGGGCCTAACCCCCGGGCGCCCCAACTCCAGCTCCAGGGGCCCAAGCCCTGGGGCCCTAGACCCCAGCTCCAGGGGCCCAACCCCTGAGCGCCTGAACCATAGCTCTAGGGGCCCAACCCCTGAGCAACCGAACCATAGCTCCAGGGGCCTAACCCCTCGGGCCCCAACACCAGCTCCAGGGCCCTAACCCCTCGGGGTCCGAACACCAGCTCCAGGGGCCCAACCCCTGAGCGCCCGAACCATAGCTCTAGGGGCCCAACCCCTGAGCGCCGAACCATAGCTCCAGAGGCCGAACCCCTGGGGCCCCTCACCAGCTCCAGGGGCCCAACCACTTGGGGCCCCAACACCAGCTCCAGGGGCCCAACCCCTGAGCACCCGAACCATAGCTCAAGAGGCCTAACCCCTGGGGGCACGAATCCCAGCTCCAGGGGCCCAAACCCTGGGGGCCCCAACATCAGCTCCAGGGGTCCAACCCCTGAGCGCCCGAACCATAGCTCCAGGAGCCTAAACCCTGGGGCCCCTACACCAGCTCCAGGGGCCCAGCCCCTGGAACCCAAACACCAGCTCCAGGAGCCCAACACCTGAGCGCCCGAACCATTGCTCCAGGGGCCTAACCCTCAGGGGCCCCAACCCCAGCTACAGGGGCCCAACCCCTGGGGGCCCCAACACCAGCGCCAGGAGCCCAATCCCTGGGGGACCCAACAGCAGTTCCAGGGGCCCAACCCCAGAGCGCCCGAAAGAAAGCTCCAGGGGCCCAACCCCTGGGGGCCCCAAAACCAGCTCCAGGGGCCAAACCCCTGAACGTCCGAACCATAGCTCCAGGGGCCTAACCCCTATGGCCTCAACACCAGCTCCAGGGGCCCAACCCCTGAGCGCCCGAACCATAGCTCAAGGGTCCTAATCCCTGGGGGCCCAAATCCCACCTCAAGGGGCCCAACCTCTGGGGGCCCCAACACCAGGTCCAGGGGCACAATCCCTGAGCGCCCGAACCATATCTCCAGGGGCCTAACCCCCGTGGGCCCCAACCCCAGCTCCAGAGACCCAACCCCTGGGGGCCCCAACACCAGCTCCAGGGGCCCAACCCCTGAGCGCCCGAACCATATCTCCAGGGGCCTAACCACTGGGGGCCCGAACCCCAGCTCCAGGGGCCCAACCCCTGGGGGCCGCAACACCAGCTCCAGAGGCCCAACCCCTGAGCGCCCGAACCATAGCTCCAAGGGCCTCACCCCCGGGGGCCCAAACCCCAGCTCCAGACGCCCAACCCCTGGGGGCCCCAACGCCAGCTCCAGGGGCCCAACCCCTGAGCGCCCGAACCATAGCTCCAGGGGCCTAACCCCTGGTGGCCCCAACACCAGCTCCAGGGGCCCAACCCCTGAGCGCCCGAACAATATCTCCAGGGACCTAACAACTAGGGGCCCCAACACGAGCTCCAGGGGTCCAACCCCTGAGCGCCCGAACCATAGCTCCAGGGGTCTAACCCCTGGGGGTTCCACCTCAGCTCCAAGGGCCGAACCCCTGAGCGCCCGAACCATAGCTCCAGGGGCCTAACCCCTGGGGCCTCAACACCAGCTCCAGGGGTCCAACCCCTGGAGGCCCCAACACCAGCTCCAGGGGCCCAACCCCTGAGCGCCCGAACCATAGCTCCAGGGGCCTAACCCCTAGGGGCCCCAACCCCAGTTCCAGGGGCCCAACCCCTGGGGGCTCCAACACCAGCTCCAGGGGCCCAACCCCTGAGCATCCAAACCATAGCTCCAGGGTCCTAACCCCAGGGGGCCCCAACCCCAGCTCCAGGGGCCCAACCCCTGGGAACCTCGACCCCAACTGCACGGGCTCAACCCCTGAGCGCTCGAACCATAGCTCCAGGGGCCCAACCCCTCGGGGCCCCAACAGCAGCTCCAGAGGCACAACCCTTGAGCGCCCGAACCATAGCTCCAGGGGCCTAACCCCCTTGGCCCCAACACCAGCTCCAGGGGCCCAACCCCTGGGAGCCCCAACACCAGCTCCAGTGGCCCAACCCCTGAGCGCCCGAACCATAGCTCCAGGTGCCTAACCCCTGGGGGCCCCAACACCAGCTCCAAGGGCCCAGCCCCTGGGGGCCACAATACCAGCTCCAGGGGCCCAACCCCTGAGCGCCCGAACCATAGCTCCATGGGCCTAACCCCTGGGGACCCCAACCCCAGCTCCAGGGGCCAAACCCCTGAGGGACCCATCACCAGCTCCCGCGGCCGAACCTCTGAGTGCCCGAACCATAGCTCCAGGAGCCGAACCCACAGGGGTCCCAACCCCAGCTCCAGGGGCGCAACCCCTGGGGGCTCCAACACCCCGCTCCAGGGGCCCAACCCCTGAGCGCCAGAGCCATATCTCCAGGGGCCTAACCCCTGGGCCCCAACACTGGCTCCAGGGGCCCAACCCCTGGGGGCCCCAACACCAGTTCTAGGGGTCCAATCTCTCAGCGCCCGAATCATAGCTTCAGGGGCCAAACTCCTGGGGCCCCAACTCCAGCTCCAGGGGCCCAACCCCTGAGCGCCCGAGCCATAGCTCCAGGGGCCTAAACCCCGGGGGCCCCAACCCCAGCTCCAGGGGCCCAACCCCTGGGGTCCCCAACAACAGCTCCAGGAGCCGATCCCCTGGGGGCCCCAACACCAGCTCCAGGGGCCCAACCCCAGAGCGCCTGAACCATTGCTCCAGGGGCCCAGCCTCTGGTAGCCCCAACATCACCTCCTGGGGCCCAACCCCTGTGCTCCCGAACCATAGCTCCAGGGGCCTAACCCCCGGGGCTTCAACCCCAGCTCCAGGGGCCCAACCCCTGGGGACCTCGACCCCAACTCCACGGGCTCAACCCCTGAGCGCTCGAACCATAGCTCCTTGGGCACAACCGGTGAGCGCCCGAACCTTAGCCCCAGGGGCCTAACCCCTGGGGCCCCAACACCAGCTCCAGGGGCCAAACCCCTGGAATCCCCAACACCAGCTCCAGGGGCCCAACCCCTGAGCGCCCGAACCATAGCTCCAAGGGCCTAACCCCCGGGGGCCCAAACCCCAGCTCCAGACGCCCAACCCCTGGGGGCCCCAACACCAGCTCCAGGGGCCCAACCCCAGAGCGCCTGAACCATTGCTCCAGGGGCCCAACCTCTGATGGCCCCAACACCACCTCCCGGGGCCCGACCCCTGAGCTCCCGAACCATAGCTCCAGGGG
>NW_022059883.1:0-51268 GCF_007399415.2 Gopherus evgoodei | reverse complement strand
TAATGAACTCTGCTATGGCGTTGGATTATTAAGTAGACCTCTTTAGATTACGTAGTTCAGATATCTCCATTGTTTCATAATTATAATTGATTATTGAAACAACCCAGTGCCCCCATCCTTCTTTCTGCTCATGAACCATATGTTAGAAATGACCATTTCCAGTCTTAGATTTATTACATATTTTGGAATTACTCTGGCACATAGAATCAAATTCTGCCCTGCCTTGCCCACCTTGCAGCCCCACTGGCTTCAGTACTACATTAACTTTGTAGCTGTAATTTACTATCAATGCAGCTCGAGTGATACTAGCAACAGTGCAGATAAAACTCAGCATTTTTACCACTGCATTTCCAAACCCTTGGAGCTGCACCTATAGTGAATTATGTGTATAAAGCAAGTCTAGGTTACGTGAGGTCATTATATTTGGGTAACACTATTTCCCCGAATATAGGCAAAGTAATTCACTTAATTAACAGCCATCACTCCACAATGCAACCTTAGCAAAACTTCAGTAATCCATTTAAGCTGGGCAAGTATTTTTTTTTATGGGCATATAAATCATTAGTTTTTTGTCATGGCAGATTAGACAATTGTGGTGCCTGTATATCTTCATGATGATGATTTTACTATGTATTTTGATGTAGACTAAACTAAAAATAATGCCGAGCCTAAAGTTCTGGGTTCCCTTGACAATCGTTAAGTACACAGTAATAAAGTTAATTTAACAGACCCTCACTGACTCCCAGATGGCATTTTGCTCACAACAGCAAAAATGTAAACAAAGCTAGACTCCTTCCCACATACTATCCCACACATTTTACAGCCCTCCTCCATTCTAAAATCAGGGGGAAGGGAGGAAATGGGTTGCATATACAGGGCCTAGGATTGCAAGGGATGTGAAACAGGCCAGAATTTCATCCTGTGTGTCAAAGTAAATCTAGAAGATGGCCTCTCCCTCTTTCCATATAGCCAGAGGGAAAATGGACCTTGCAAGGCTATGCTAGACAGCACATTTTTTGAGTAATGTTCATGTTAGTTACACACATAATTAAAACTCAGGATTTGTTTTTTTATGCCCCCCTCTATTAATTAATTAGCCCAATTGAAATAAGTGAAAACCATTCCCCTCATCATTTTTTCAATTTTTGCCAAATCACTGAAATCTCTCTTTGAATGAAATCAGGCGTGACAGTAATCTGCCTGAGAATTTTTGTCCCACCTGAAAAACCAGTGTTTTGTCTAGCTGTGCCAGTTCAAGTCCAGCTGGAGTAGCAGTAACTTCAAACTGCAGTAATGCTAACCAGACATCCTGCCCCATATGTCCAGAACCAATTGACCTGGCTCTGTCAGGATGTAGTGTGCACAGGAACTGCAGGCAGGAGAGCTCTATTATGACTTTACTCAGATGGGGGTGTGTGTGTGTGACTTCTGATGCCTAACATCTTCTGTGTCCCCCACCCCATTCCCTGCTAGGGCTGCATTATAGGAGTAGGGCCAGTCTGGATATTCATTTACCAAGAAGTGGAAAATAAATTAATGTGCGCAAAAGCAGCTCTTGTACCCATACAGGTGACTAACATTACCAGCTGCTAGCAGATTAAAAAACACACATGGTTTGGACCAGTACCTCAGACTGACTTGCTCCCCAGGGATACTGCCATAAGAAGGACAGAGGGAGTTTCTGTTCTATTGCTTGCAATATGTGGACCTGATCCTGTAAGATTAAGTCATTTTTTAAGGCAATGGGAAGGTGCTCAGCAGGTTGCAGGATTTGGCTCTCTGCTCAGAAACAAAAGATGGAAAAAGAAAACCAGCCTCCTTTTTGTAAGGTAAAGTATGTAAGTGGAACTACATGGTTTTGCTAAATTCAGATTTCGGTCTGTGTAGGGTTCTTATATGCTCATCAGAGTGGTATCTGAGCAGCTCCTACTATTATTCATGAATTAAAATGAGTTCCTTTGGGATTAGGCAGAGGTGAAAGTGAAAGCTGCTGAGGGAGTGGGGGAGGATGGGGCAGCTGCCCCAGGGCCCGGCGATTTAAAAGGACCTGTCAGAAGCTGGAACCCCAGGCCCTTTAAATTGCCTCTAGAGCCCTGGGTGGCACAGGCCAGGCAGCGTGGAAGGGCTGGCTGGAGAAGGCTGAGCCCCCAGGCCCACCCCTTCCACCAGAGGCCCCACCTTCCAGGGACCTGGAGCCAGGCCCTTGTACCGGTAACTTATCTTACTTTCACCCGGGTTTAGGCATAATCTGTGCCCACTTAAACAACCTCCTCCCCCTCTGCCTCTCCCTTCTACAGCTTTCTTCTTGCACTGCACATTCAGTAGTCTGGAGAGAAATATTATTTTGCAGGAGTTATCCATTACTTCATCGTACAAAGAACATACAATATAGAAGGGTCCAGGCAGAAAAGGTCTCTCCTCTTCTCCACGAAAGAAATAAAATTAATAACCAGACAAGCAATTTAGAATTGCAACTAAAAACAGTAACATGCTGGATCCTCAGCTGGTGTAAACGGGCTTAGATCCATTCACTTCTAAGAGGCACTATCGCTAGTGGAGAGAGCACTAGATTAGCATCAGGAGACCCAGTTTCTAGCCCTGACTCTGCCCTTAGATTGCTGGATGACCTTGAGCAAGACACTTCACCCCTCAAATTCCCATCTGTAAAAGGGGCTGATGATACTGACCCCACTTTGAGATACACTGATGAAAAGCCCTGCAGAAGAGCAAGGTACTATGATTGTATAATGAGATCATATTAGCAGATCAAACTCCTCTTCCCTCCCTCCGAGCCCTCATCAGAACAACCCTGAACCTTTAGCAGGTTTTAATCTATAAATATGCAGGACACGATGATTGCTACCAGCGCCCACAAATATCACACCCTCCTACATATATTCTATGGACTGTGTGTATGCACTCATAGGTGGTAGATTTTTATTTATTTTATTTTTAAGAGAGATAAATCTGTTTATTTATAACTGGGGTGGAAGGTAGTACTTGCTGTTGTGGTCATCTGTGACTTATGAAGGGAAAATGCAATGGGCTGGATTCTCTGGTTGCCTAAAGTCACTTTGTATTATGCAAGCATAAGCAATGCAAAGTAGTCAGAAAGGGAGTGGATAATTTTCCCTGAGCCCAAGAACTCTCCACTGGGTATAAATTTGATAACAGTAGCTCTGCTGCCTTCTGCGAGCAGCCTCTTACCTATCATAAGGAAGAAGGGGGCATGCTGGGAGGTGGGAGTAGGGAATAGACATAGAGGGAGGGAAGGAGACATGGCTGAATAGAGTTGTGGGACTTTCCGCCAGCAGTATGAGTTAAGGATGCGTCTCTGAGCAATCCTAACTTGTGGTGGTGTTGGGCAGCTCTGAATTAGGGTGCTGCACTAACACCCTGCATCTCTTTTCACTATGGCTGATGTACCTCCCCCATGCCATCCCAAAAGCCAGTGGCATCACACATACACAAACCACACTATTAGGAGAAATGCTATTTAAGTAAATGAACATAGTTAAACTAACAACACCGACAGCAGAAAAACAGCATAAAAGAATGTATAACATTTTTGAATTGCAATTTTTATAAGTTCATTTTTATTGCCTCACTCTCTACAATAAATCCAGGGGCCTGATTTATTATTGTTAAAGTTTAATTTCACGTATTGATTTCTGGTCTCTACTCTTAATTATTCTATAGCCAACCTTCCAAAAGGAAAAGAGCTAGAGCAGCTGGAAAGTTTTACAGCCAGGCTATGCCTAAATTGCTATGGTTAAAAAAAAATTCAGTTGTAGCCTCTACCTTCAGGGACTACTTTTTCATTAAAAAATATATTTACTGTTCTGTGAGAAACCCAACATAACCATAGCAGAATCCAGTGATCAAAGTATTGGTATAGTTTTACACAGGTCTTAACACAGATTTCCACCAGTCCTACTTTGACCCTGACAAACCTCCTATTCCACTCAAAGCAGATTTCCTGCATTCAGGGCTGCCCAGAAGTCTGGCCTGACTACCCCTCCATCTCCATCTTGGGAGGGACAGACAGGTCAAACCTGAGTGACGCTGCATCTCACTTTAGCTACTTGAAATGTTGGGAGGTATGGTAACATGTCAAGCAAAATTGGGAACTACAATTCTTTCACTTACAGCTTTTTTTATCCATGGATCTTGATGTGCTATTAGAGCAGACAACGGGATAAGTATTACTACCCTGGCTTTGCAGCTGAGGAAACTGAGGCTTAGAGTGGATAAGTAATATAGCAAGTTGGTAGCAGAACTAGGAGCAGAATTTAGGTCTCCTAAATTAGTCCTCTCTGCTAAACACTAGATGGTGCTGCCTTCTGTGAACTTTATAGCACCTACCTAATAGAAATCGCCACACTGCTCCAGGTCCTTAATTACTTCAGAGCCATTAACATATTGGTAGGTATGATCGTATTGGATTGTTAAGGCCTTAGCCTGCAGAAAACAGCCCCCGTGGCTGCCAGCCACCAATGTTCCTTGGGCTTTCTTGGCCATGTAGTTGTAAAAGCTCCTCCACATTTACAGAAGGTATTTCCTACTCAGAAGTACAGTAACTACGCAATAACCCTACAATGGACATGTCTACACTACCCCTATCAGCAAAACTTGTCGTTCAGGGGTGTGGAAAAAAAAACACCGAGCGACACAAGTTTTGCAGGCACAAGTGGTAGTGTGCACAGCGCTATGTTGGTGGGAGTGTCTCCCCCATGGGCATAGAACAGCTACATGAGCGATCTTACAGCAGCACAGCTGCAGCAGTACAGATGTGCCACTGTAAACTCACTAGTGTAGACATGGTCACAGTCCCCTAATTCTGCCACTTTCCCATAGGCAGAGTCAGGTCCGGCTCCAGCTTTTTTGCTGCCCCAAGCGACGAAGCAAAAGGAGAAAAAAAAAGAAAAGAAAAAGAAAAAGATAAAGCCGCGATCAGTGGCAGTTCAATGGCAGCTCTGCTGCGCCGCTTCATTCTTCGGTGGCAATTCAGCAGCAGGTCCTTCCCTCTGAGATGGACTGAGGGACCCGCCGCGAAGACCCGGACGTGCCACCCCTTTTCATTGGCCACGCCAAGCACCTGCTTCTTTGGCTGGTGCCTGGAGCCAGCCCTGGGCAGAGTCTCAGACTAAACCAAGCTGCGCTATCATGTAATTATGGATAGGAGGCTGGGAATGTTCAGTGTTGCTTAGTGGACCAGCACCTGGAAGGCTTGAATTCTTGTCTGGCTGATGGAAGCATCCTTCCTACTTGTCTATGAAGCTGAGGTGTGAGAGGCCCTTTCCAGCCCAACACCAGGAGTGAGATCCTGATCCTATGGAAGTTGGGGGAAGTTTTTTCCATTAACTTCAGTAGGGACAGGAGTTCAACCCACATACTTACCTCCTTCCACCAAGCAAACCAGTTCATCACTCCCCACTTTCCATCTCAGTAGAGCTGCACATGGATAAGAATCCAGCAATTCCCACAGAATATTAGCGTCACCAGGGGAGGGGGAGAGACATGGGAAAAAGACCAAGAGAAAACTGAGTTGCGGAACATACCAGGTGGGATATTTCCCTGAGGTTCTCCTCCCAACTCCTCTGCCACTGTCTGGCACAATGAAAGAGTTTCTATGGTGGTGATTGTTGATCTGGAGAACACTGACCATTCCCTTGAGTATGCTGTCAATATCCTCAATCTGTCCAGGTCAGAACACTGCAGAAACTGTGTTTTATAGGGCTCTGAGTTTAAAGTGTGGTTTTAATCTGAAAAGTAAAAAGTACCTTCTTACTCAATAAATCTCTTCTCCTTGTGTGTTCAGTCACATCTGCTCACTAGTGCCCAAACTAAGATTTTAGTATTAATACAACACAGTCCAGACAACTAAAAGCAACGAAGCAGAGATCGACTCCTCGTTTATGAATCTTGCTTACTTCTACTCCTATCAATAACTTTATATGTTCCCATTAGTTACATGTTTCAAACTCATTGAAACCAGAGGGCTGGCACAGATGTTATTGAAGGCAGTGAAATGGGGGAAGAATGTGTCTTGCAGAACCTTTTATTACGGGTTAAGATGATTGTTTGTAATGCTTAGGAACTGGGTACTGTCAACATTCAGTCTGGTGTTGTCAGCAGGAAAAAGGGCCGGGTTCAATTTTCTAGGAAGTCCCTCTTAAAAATTAAGTTACATGGGCTCAGTGGAAACATGGGAAACTACATAGGACCCTGGGTGCCCACGACAGACAATGCTTTCCACTCCCAAGCAGCAACTCCAGGGGGGTTAAAACAAAGAATTTTATCATGGGGGTAAAAAAGGGGTCAACAGAAAAACTTGGTAAAGCCACCAATTAATATATTAGCAATGTCTATCAGATAAGACTCCACCCACTGATCTCACACCCAACCCCACTCCTGCTCCCCAGGTGCCTTAACAATAATCCCACCTTCAGTTCTCCTCTGGCAGTTGAGAGTGACTGATGGGTTCTGATCACTTCCCACCTCCCCACTCGCAGTTAGGTCTCCTGAGTCAGTGGAGTCCAAGGATGCTGGCAGCTCAGTGCTGCCTGGAAGGCCCCGGGGTCTACCACCTGCTCTAGCTGAAGTGGATTCAGCTGTGATTGCTGGGTAGGGAGGAGAGCACCAGAGCACCTTAGGTGAGTATCCGACACTTCAGCTCAAGCCACTTCAGAGCCATCACCAGTGTCAGTGCCATGTCTGCGCTGTCTGCTGCCTCAAAAGTGCCTACGATCTGCACTATCCACTGCCTCAATTCCACCGCTGTCTGCCACGAGTGCAGTGCCATCCACTATTTTGTGGTTGCCTCAGCTCAGCATTTTCAAGAGGGGTCAGTGGTCTTCAGGACTCTTAACAGAGACCCAGAAGAAGGTAGTAGCCTCACTCTTTTTTTAGCCATCCAGCTTCCCCTACCAACTGCATAACAAACATATTTTGTTTAGATCTCTTGTCCATTAGGGTCAATGACATTTTATTGCCCCCTCAAACTAAAAAACTGTAGTTTAGTCCAAATGTCCCAAACTGGTCACCTGAAGAAGAGCTCTGTGAAAGCTCAAAAGCTTGTCTCTCTCTACAACAGATGTTGGGCCAATAAACTCACGTCTCACATACTGAAAGTGAAATGTAAATGAGATCTGGCTCATTCAGTCATTTCCTCTTGTCACCAACACATGCCAACAGAGAGCCCTGTCACCAGTGGAGTCTCTATCCATTTGGAGTTCTCAGTCACTCTTCTTTCTTTTCACCAATAGGTGTCAATAGTGAATTCCCTACTCTTTAGGGCTTCAGGTCACAGAACTTATGATAGTATCCCTTTAAATAGGTTGGGAGACCATGGGCATTCCTGTCCTCTATTACAGAAGCTACCCGTCAAGAGCAAGGGTGTATGTATGTAATGAGGCCTTGCATGTTTGCATATAGTTAGTCAACAGTTATTGAAACCCAACCATGTCCCTATGTTTGTCTCACATTATTGTCAGACACAGAGCAAAGACACAGAACCCTTTATATTGGGGCAGTTCATGAAGGCAGAGGAAAACACTCCCTTATCCTGAAGGGCATAGAGAAGAAGGGAAAATCCCTTCATTGTTGTATTTCAGATTAAGTTTTCAGGTCTGGAAATATAGGGTGTGGGGCAGGATCTCTTTTCTGGTAATTAGAGCATTTTTTTTGTGGAGATTGAAACACAATCATGGAGTTTCACAATGCCATTTTTACAGAGTAGAACTGCACTTTAGAAAGCAGGACATGGCGCTTGATGCCATAAACAGAAGTTGTGAATATTATTTGACTATCAATGTAACAGGCTCTTGCTCCTGACACAAGAATCACACATACCAGTTTGTTCACAGGCCCCAGCTTCAGCTAAAAATTGTGAAAGTGAGTTAACTTTGCTGTGCATTATTCTGTGGGGGTAGCCCTTACACTGTGTAATACTATACAGCTTCAAAGCACTAGACAAAATAGTAACATTCTGTTTAACCCTAATTAATGTAATTCTGCTAGACTCTCTCGTACTTTCAGGATACCGCCTGGCTTTTTATATATATTTTTATATAAAATCATGCTTGCTGGGCATACACCCTTGGACTATGTTAGTTGGGCCTTTGCATAACACTCAAAGCGTTAAGTCTCTGTTCTTCCGTGTTCCTGTGCAAGGGCTTGATGAAACTCCAGAACAGCACCTGGAGCAAGGGAAGCCCCATTGTCATTACAATCAAGTCAAGGAGTTGGTCATAACATGCTTAAAAGGATGTAACACTGTCCCCATAATATTATGTGGAGAATGAAGATGTCTGATTTAAAAACAAACAAACAAACATTCACCTGTTTGATGTTACCCTGCCTGATTGCTTAGAGTTAATCAAAGGAAGCAAATAAATGAAATAATCAGAGATAAGGCTCCTTAAGTGAACAATAGGGGGAGCTATGAGTTGGGGAGTGCTTCTGCCAGATTCCATCCAGGTGAGCAAAATTTACTCTTCCCAAGTCTGAGCTTAGAATCAAAGGGGATACTAAACCTTAAGGGACCTGCCTAGGGAAAAGAAGGGGTTGAGTGGGTTATCTGCAGCAGCTGGAGAGGAGTCAGAGACACAAGCTGCAGCAAGCAAATGGTCATACCAGCTCAGAGAAGGAAGGAAGCAGGGTGAATGAATTTACCAACAGTTGCAAGGAAAGATTAAAGTTTAGGTAAGGGGAAATGTGTATATAGGCCATTATTGTTTTAACCTTTTACTCAGGGTGCTATGTACCTTTAGGTGAAAGAATACTGCTTTGTTTAGAAGAAACTGCTTTTGCAGTTTTAATAAGCTGCTGGTCATGGGCCACTAGAGGAAAAGGTTTACAGATGCCTAACAGTTGGGCAACAGGGGGACTGCCACCAAGAGATTCAGTTCCAGAGTGGTGGAACAAGGCATTTCAACCTTTGAGAGAGATGAAGATATCCAGACCTATCACCTGAGGAATAGACTTACAAAGGACAGAAAGGATAGAAAGCACAGTCCCTCTGTAACAGTGACATATTTTGTATTATTGCCCAAGGCCTGACAGCAAGTGGCATTCTAAAGCCATGATTTTAATGTTTTTTCTTTTAAATAAGAAAGAGTTAACATTCACTTCAGTCCGGCCTATTTCCTAACATTACCCAGATTTGCTTTCTTAAATGAATGGCTTTTATTCCCTGATCCTCATATTATTTACCCAGCTGCTGTGTATTTTGACTTTCAGAACAGCTTTAAACCCTTTGCTGCAAGCAGTCAGGATTTCCTGGCCAGCAGCTCTAATAGACTTTATGTTAGGAAATGCTGTTGGCTTCTACCATTTGATAAAGGAATAAAGGTCAATCGCTGTATTCATCCCTTCTCATTACTCCTATGTCCCTAGGGTTGCATCTATTCAGATTGATGATTTACTGGACAGCAAGCGTATTGTCCTATGTACACACACTAAGCTTTTGCATTTTCTAGGATAGTCAATTGAGTCCATTACCTCAGTATTACTATTACTATTGTTTTAGGTTTCCTATTTCTCTATTGCCACTGCCTTTATCCAGCATTCAACAGTTTTAAAACAGCTGACATTACCCATATCATTCAACAGTTTCACACGTTAATCAGGCCAGAAGGGAGTATTGTGATCATCTAAACCAGAGCTGGGCAAACTACTGCCTGCAGGCCACATCCAGCCCATGGGACCATCCTGCTTGGCCCCCGAGCTCCTGGCCCAGGAGGCTAACCCCGCCCCCTCCCCTGCTGTCCCTCCCCCTCAGAGCCTCAGCTTGCTCACTCCACCACTGGCACAATGCTCTGGGTGGCGGGGCTGTGAGCCCCTGGAGCAGTACAGCTGCAGAGCCTGGCCTGACCCAGTGCTCTGTGCTGTGTGGTGGTGGCAGCGTGGCCTGGCCCCAGCGGGTGGCACGGCTGTAGCACCGCCAGCCACCAATACTCCAGGCAGCACTGAAAGGGGGCAGGGAGCATTGGATAGAGGACAGGGGTGTGGCTAGGGGTTGGGATGGTCAGAGGGTGGGGAACAGGGGGGTTGAATGTGGCAGAAGTCCTGGGAGGGCATTCAGGAAGGAAGGGGGCGTTGGATGGGGTGGCAGGGGACAAGAAGGGATGATTGGATGAGGCAGGGGTCAAGGGAGACCATCAGGAATGAATGAAAGGAGAGGTTGAATGGGGCGGCGGGGATCTGGGGGCAGTCAGGGGACAGGGGTCTGTGGATGGGGCAAGAGTCCCGGTGGGGCCGGGCCACAACTCCATTCCCTAACCGGCCCTCCATATAATTTACGAAACCCAATGCGGCCCTCAGGCCAAAAAGTTTGCCAACCCCTCATCTAAACTGATCTTACATAACACAGACGATAGGACTTCCCTGAATTAATTCCTATTGAACTAGTGTGTCTTTCAGAAAAATATCCAGCCTTGATTTAAGTTATTGCTGGATTCTCAGTCACTACAACCTATATGACGTTGTTCCAAAGTTAATTACTGTCCCTGTTTAATGAAAAAAAGCCTTATTTCTATTCTGAATTCAGCCAGATTCATCTTCCAGCCCTTAGCTTTGCAATACTGTTTGTTGTTTGCTAGACTGAAAAGCCCTCATCACATTTTGTTCCTCATATGGGTACTACTTAGCTCTGATCAAGTCACTCCTTAACCTTCTTTGTTAAACTAAAAACAGATTAAGCTCCTTGCGTCTATCACTACAGGACAGGTTTTCCAATCCTTGATTTATTCGTGTGGCTCTTCTCCCATACCTCTGCAATTTATCAATATAATTCTTGAATTTTTGACACCAGAACGGGACACAGTATTCCAGCAGCAGTCACACAAGTGCCAAATACAGAGGTAATATAACCTCACTACTTCTCCTCATGGTCCTCCTGTTTATATATCCCAGCACATTTGCCTTTTAGGCCACAGCACCACAGCTCATGGTCAGCTGATTATCCACCATGCCCCTCAATTCCTTTTCAGAGTCACTGCTTCTCAATATAGAGGTTCCCATCCTGTAAGTATGTCCTACATTCTTTGTTCCTGGATGTATCACTTTACATTAGTAGTATTAAAACACATTGCCTGAGGCCAAGTTATAAGTAATCAAGATCAATCTGTATCAGTTACCTGTCATTATTTGCTACTCCTCCAAACTGTGTGTTATCAGCAAGCTTTCAGTACAAGTATTCTTCCACATTATTGATTTACATTTTAAATAGGACTCCACTAGAAGGACACCCACTCAATGATTCCCCATTTACAATTACTTTGAGAGCTACCAGTTAGCCAGTTTTTAATCCATTTACTGTGTGCCATCTTGATTTTGTATCATTCTAGTTTCTAATAAAAATATCATGCAGTATCACATAAAATGCCTTACAGTAATCTATTACATTAATACTTACTTTTATCAACCAAACTTGTAATGGCATAAAAAAATACTCTATGGTAGGATCTATTTTCCATTAACACATGTTGATTAGCATTAATTATTATGTACATATTGTCCGTGCAGATAATCCCAAAACTCTAGTGTCAGATGTATGTCAGTGAAGCTGGGCTCTTAGGATCTCTTCATTTTATCACTGGTATTGCAGTAACACCAAGGGCCCAGCCTCATTGTGGTAAGTAGTGTAAAACTGAACTGCAAAGCTTTTAAAGAAACATCCTTGATCATTAAAAAATGTGTATTTGAAACTTACATCAAGTGTTAAAATAAGGGCAGTCATTTGTTAACTGTGGTTTGATCTGAAGTGCTGGAAGTCAGATTATACTTTACAATCCCAGTCTCAGACAACTTGTCTGAGTTTGTCTGATTTTTGTAGATATGTCTCATTCCTTTAATTAACAAATACTTTTATATAGTATCCTTCAAAAGGATGCCATGGGATGCTTTATGGCATCACAAAAAAAAGTTATTAAAAAGAAGTGGCATATCCACATACCCTTAGCGTTGAAGTAGTTGACTTGGTACTCCAAACAGAACGAAGTCTACAGTTATGGAACCTCTCTCTTAAAGACCTTCTGTCCCTATGGTGTTAAGGTGTAACTTGTAACCATTAATTCTCTTAAAATCAAGTAACAATTTCAAGTCCACACAGAATTTGATGGGAGTCAACATGGGAAGCAAAACATGGGTGATGTTCTATCAACCGGGAACCTGTATGGCATTTATCAGGCACTGTGCCCATGGGCTAACCTGTTTAATGGTTTATCTAGCTGCTAAGATGGATTCAACTACTATAGAATGTATGCTTTCATTTAAAGTAAAATGAAGAATGTTGGCTTTGATGAGAGATGGATCAGGTCTTAGGAGAGCTATGAAGTGTCCTCTAGTATTTGCTTAATGTGGTATATATTTGGATTTCAACTTAATGACAACATTAATTTTTCCAAATAACTTAGGTGAAGAATGGTATGCTTAATTTGCAGATTCAGTTTCCCCTCCCCTTGAGCAATCCTGTATGCAACTGAAGTTACTAAGTAAAAGTTTACAATGTTTACATTACATTTAAACAAATTAAACCATGTAATGTAGAAGCCTTTTCCATCTTTCCTACTAAAACTTTGCAGTTTTAAGGTAATTTTTAACATGCATTCATACAATTATATTAAAAATACAAAAAATTCATAGTTGGGAATGTATGATGTGTAAATCAGATTTTAACCTAAAGGGCACACACCAAAACTTTACATGAGTGATGCAAAGATCCTTTAGAAAATGAATTTGCTCAGGTGCATACACGATTCATAACTGCATGTGCATTCCTTCAAATATAGGGGCTCAAACAGTTTTGAGAATGTATTTCATATGCACAACGTAGCAAGGGAGTGAACTGTACTCAGAACCTGTAAACAAATGGAATAGAGTTGGCATTTCAGAGTGACAAGGGACATCTAGGAGAGAAAAGACTAGAGAAACAGAAGAATCCTTATTTTCCAGCAGTGACTTTCAAGGGACTAATAACAGGTAATGAAAACAAGATAAATTTCCTGAAGAGTTTAAAGCTGTTCACAGGAACTGGCTGTTGCTTTGCCTATCGTCACAAAACAGTGATTACAGAAGTGTTCTTCTGGTTCCTGGAATCCTACCTTATTTAAAATGCAAGGTACAAGTGCAAAGCCCTCATTACTGTACTTTCTTATTTTTCTCATTCAGCCTTAGAAATTTGCATCAGACTGAGTTCATTCTCGATAAATATCTAGAGCATCTCAGCAAATTTTTGTCTCTAGAAAAAAGACAAAAAGTTTAAAAGTGTTAATTTGAACAGTCTCATGAGAAAGAAAAAGCAGGATTGTTTAGGCCCATTTTCTTTTATTAATAATATAAGTTCTATAATCTCTTAACATTACAACTGGAATTTTACAGTTAATTTCACACTAAATGACAAACACAGTTTGGCTTAATTAGCAGAAAGTTGAATTACAACCTTGATAGATACTACTTTCAAAGACTGAGAAACAGTTTATGTTTTCTGGATTTCAGTATTTATGCATCCTTGCTCTTTTGGTTAGGTTGGTTTCAGTTAATTAGCATTATTATGGAAGAACTGTTTAACTTGGTCTCTCTTCACTGTTGAAAGAAAATGGGGACATCTTTATATGTATCCTATCAACATAAGCAACATGCACAGTACTGACAAAGCCATGAAGAAACCTGATGTTCCTTCTGGCCTTCCAAGCTCTAAACCTGTACATGTTACTTCTTTTAAGAAGTTCCCTGTAATGACATTACACCCAAACTTCTGTAAGAGTGACTGAATGTATATCCTAGTTGTAAAGAGATAACAGCCAAATCCTCATTCTACAGCTTTGAATTTTACTGAAAAGCAGAGAAAACTAGCAGTTTCTTTTAAATACAAGTGGTGACAAAGTTAAAACTGCTTGTTTTGTACTGGAAACATGTTCAAGGTATCTCACAAAATGAAACGTAATGCACATTGCCAAGACTACACAGACATCTGATCTGCACAGACCAAGCTTCATCTTTGAATAGACAGCAGCTACAGTAAGTGAAGCCTGTGTGAAAGAAGAGAGAATAGGGGAGGAAAAATGTTGGAAGACTTAACTTAGCATTAAAAACAGTCTTTTTTACACAATTGGTTATGCTTTCTTTATGTACTTTTGTTTCCAATGGATGTGTTACTAGAATATAACCAACACTTTTTGTCTGGTATATTGGATTTTCAGAAAGTACTGAAATGCTGAAAATCTCACATTTTGAACTGGTAGAGTTATGTATTTTACAGATGCAGGGTTTTAAATGAGGCTTTGAACAATCCATAAGACACTGTTTTAAAAAAAGAAAATTAAACTAAACAAAATGGCTATAAGAAGAAGTGTACTAATTTGTTCACATTAATTTGCAATTTACTATTTTCTCAGGCCTGTCCACTGCTATTACTGCATGTAGGAGCTCCAAGTTATTTCACTTTATTACACAAGACAAGGCTAACTGATGTAAATTTTACTTTGTGATATCAACTTCACAAGTCATCGGGTTATAATCACAGATTTATGGCTGCATAGATGACTGCATAAGAAGAGATTTACCTATACAACTTCCATTAAATATAAAGGATGGGGAAATATGGTTAGGAAGGTAACACTGGGAGGGGGAAATCGTAGCATTTGTAGTGCCAGATAGTACTTTAAATCAAATGAGCCAACAAGACTTGAGACAGCACAACTTATTTATATTGAGTAAAATCACCATAAGGAAACCAAGTCCTTCTTACTTTAATTCTGCTTGTGTTGACATATTCCAAAAAAAAAAAAAAAAATGAAATGTTTTCATGTATCCATTCATTCATAAATCTGATTCTTCATAGTTAGACATGATGCGTATAGAGGCACATATTTACTGACTTCTAGCAAAATAATACAGCTTAAGACCTCTGTATTACAGAGTGATACTAGTAGTCAGCAGCATTCCAGCTGCAGACATGTAACCACCATTTGCACAGAATGCAAAGTTGAGAAATCCACAGCATAAAAAAGAAAGATTACAGATTCACCTTGCTGAAAAGTATTGTTGAAAAGTACATGCTGTACATGTTGAATAAGGAACACTTACCCATATAGTGCTGGAAGTCAGCGCTTCCTAACATTAACCGTGATCACAAATTTTTCGGTGCTGCTGAAACATGAACTCCATGGACCAAAACTTTAAAAGTAAAAGAGGAAGGCTGGATTCACTTTTTAAACTAAAATTTCATGAAACAAAGATTAAAAAAATTCTAGCTGCATTAAAAATACCATAGTAACTTCTTATTTCATGACTCATAGACTATAATGAATTGTTTTAATTTGCTATCTTTTTGAATTCATATTTGAAAGTGCTATTTGGGTAGTCATGGTCTTTCAGGTGATTTTTAATCAGCTATTCTAAATTAGTTATAAAATAGCTTCAAAGTTTTGGTTAGATATGCAGTATTTTTCAAGCAATAGAATGATAAAGTAAGGTAAATTTAAAATAAAATGAGTATTAAATTATGTTAGACTATGGTATTATAAAAGTTAACTTTTGAGATATAAAGATTATAATCTTTAATGTTTTATTACTAAACTTGACAGCTAATTATTTTTAAATAGTTTAAAAACACAAATGTCTCAATTTTAAATTTAAGTTTTTCAAGTGAAGGTTACTTACATAAAGGTGTCCAAACTGCCCACATAGAGTTGTGTAGCAGTTAGCTAATTAGATGGTATGTCCTCCTAAAGATAGTAATTCAAAATGTAAACTATCCTATATGATTAAATACTTTATTTTAAATATCAAAAGTTGGATAACTTGCTTTAAGAAAAGAATCCATCTCAAATCATGACTATTGACAGTTTTAAATTTTAATTTCACTTGTTTTAAGATCCTGGTTTTAATGTAAAATTGTTTCAGATCTAATATTGTTGTACAGATTTTCTTAAACAAAGTTCCATATTTTTGATTATATGGAGGACTACATTTGCAGCTTCTAGTTATGTAAACCAGTAATTCAGAAAGGCCAATAAGAAATTAAAATTGGAAACTTCATTTCTAGACAGTATATTCTCCATTTTAGATTAATAAAACTGTTTGAACCTTGAAACCGTTGAGACCTGTTTTAAGATACAGTGCTGGGCAAAGATTTATTTTAAACTAGCCAAAACATTCTCTGTTGGAAAAAAAGAATTTTGCATCTCCACAAAAATAAAGTGAAACTAGACACATTAGGAGTGCAGTGTTCATGAAGGCAATTTTATGTAACAAACCTGTTAATATACAATGAGAAACGTCTGCTGTTCTGTACAAAAACTTACAATGACTGACTAGCATATTAAAGATTATCCCAGCAGTGCAATACAACTCAGGCTACACTTTAGTTAAGTATTCTTTTCAAAGATTTTAAATTTCCAATAATGCTGAAAGGGAGACTGACAAGCCAAACATCCCACAGAACTATGGTGCATCTTTTAAACAGAAAGCCTATATTTATACTGCTATTTGCTTAATGCTTCAGCACACAGAAGTATTCCCTAAGTGAAATCCACCCTCATGTGCTTCCCAGCAACTTTCCTCTAGCAAGAGGCTGAGTGAGCAGCTGTTTATGAAGACAACATCAATGTCAGTCTTTGTTCTTCTTTCAGGGGATGCTTTAATAAAGAACAGTTGGCTTCATCCAGCATGGAAACTACAATCATTGGCTGTACTGCCTAACCAAACTTGGAATGCTATATCTGCATTTGCAAGCAGGTATATACCTTGATGTGCCTCTGCCATGTTGTGTGTTGAGAGGTTTAGGGGTACAGTCAGTAAATCTGTGAATGTTAATAGTGAATGTTTACATTTTATTGGAGGAAAACCAATAAATGATATTAGCTTTAAAGTTCAGTCCATGTTATATTTGATTACTGGGATAACAGTACAATGAGGCTAAAAATTGTAATTTTGAAATTTTCAGACAGTAAGGGTTTTATAAAAGGTTCCTGTTTCCAAAGATGTTATTGGGGTCCACATATTCTTTGACAGACTTAAGCATCCCCAAGCCAACATCAGAGATACTCTCCTTCATCCACTGCTTCCGCAACTTGCCCACTAGGAAAACAAAAACAAAAATGCTTCAATATGTGGCATGATACTAGGAGCCAATCAATCTTATGACCATGAATGAATAAACACTGTGTGATAAATGCTTTTATTCAAAAATGAGAAATGTTTTGCTTTATTTGATTTATTGAGCCCACCAGACTATCAAGCTCATTAAGCTCAGTGTACTCCCAGAGGAAGCTTGTGTTCTACACTGTCTACTTTCTTTGCGAACTATGAAATTTAGATGAAGTTTAGGCTGAAATCATGTGTCAGGTTACGAATAGTGAGATGGTAATTACATACATTTTTAAAAGACTCCCAGACTCTCATCTTATTAAGAAATTAAAAAATGTTAAGAGGATATAAAAATAAAACATCAAGAATTTTTCTGCTTAGCCTAAAAACAGTTCTATGCAGAAAGAAGTAAGTTTTAACCACTAAGTAAATATGTTCAAAGTGACCTTCAGGTTTAAAATATGATCAGCCTAAAAACCCATGGAAATCTCTAACAGAGAAATTAAAACGGGTAACGGTATAAAATGTAATATTCACTCACCTAAAAGTGGCATGTTTCAGTTTAGACAAATCTCTATATACAATAATATATTCTCCATAGTTGTGAATATAAATTCACAATGTGGAAGGCCTAATTTTCAGAGTACAATGAATATTTAAGACATAATTTACATACACAAACAGATTTTTCTCTAAATTATATGACAAATTTACATTTGTTGGATAAAACAGCAATTTATCTCAACTTCTGTCACAAACAAGTAATTTAAATGGTTAACTTAAATGGCCACTTTATGGGAATGTTATTTATTAATTAGCCAAGTCATCAACCCTGATTTAATAGGTCAATCAAAATAGGGGACATTCTTTCATTACAGTCTAGCATTTAGCTTGCCAGCCTAAGACACAATCCATTTGTCAGGATGAGGTGATATACTACAGCATCTGCCTCTTGGAAATCTTTAAGAGTATCTGAAGCTAAATTCAAATCATCTTGTGTGTCCCATTCTCAGGGCAGCCATCAAACAGTCATCAGAAAAATGAATGATGGGGACATCACTGGAGAACAGAATATTTTGTTTATACCTTAAGGAATATAAACTAGCCATAGTGCTGACTGAAAGAAAGCAGTGTAAAATTCTGCAAAAACGCTGAAAAAACAATCCTGAAATGTAGTACAAAAATGACTACTTGTAATATGTATTAAGTGTGTAGTATAGATATTAAAATTCATATGCAATAAGAGGAACTGCCAGTCTTATTTCATAGTCTTCCTCTAAGAAATCCCCCTCTACAATATCTTGCCATTACAATTCTATTGTCTCCTAAACAAATTGATACTTTGTCTAGTCAAATTAATAAAAACTACAAAGACTGTGGATATGGCTTGACCATCACTTCAAGCAATCTACACTCTGGCTGTTAGAGACAAGGAGTTGAACAGTCATTGCCATTTTCAACTGTTATCTGTAACAGTTTCAGTGAATGTGTCCTATGGTTACGGATGTAATTGTCCTGAAAAGACTGCAAAAACTGCTCCAACAAGATGGAGCACATTAGAACCACAGCAGGATGCCCAAAAGCTAGCATGCCTGCCTTTTTACACCTCTAGTAATAATGCAATTCCATGAGGAACTGCACTATCGTCTGAGCAGACACCAAACAGCCATTGCATATTTAATGAAGTCACTCACCAAGTGCTGGAAAACAGAAGGTGCTTGGAGTGCATCATTAGTTCTGTCAGAGTGATAATTTACACATCTATCTTGTCAAATTTTCTATGGTTTATATTTTACAATAATAAATCTAACATACATTTGATTAGTGAACTGGAAAGTAAAAAAGCTGTACAGTAGATATATCAGTGGTCCTCCATGAACATGTTTGATAAAAGATTTTTAACCCCTTGGTAGCACTGGGCTGTGAGCTCCTGCTGTCCAGGGCTAATGAGTTTTACACAGTCTTGTCAGCTATTGTAAATTTTTTTTTAATCAAGAAGTTAAAAACAAAGTTAAAGCAATTGTTTTCCTTAGCAAATTTAAATTTTTCTATTTACCATTATATGTAATTACAAGGGCATATAATTCAAGAAAAAAGTGACATAAGAATAGGACTTGTGTAGAAGATTCTGGTGTAATGAATACAGAAAAGCAGTGCTAATTATAGTATCTCACTAAGTTTGCTTCTATCTTGTAAATATTCCATTTGTTTTATCTACACAGAATACCCCATTACATATTAAAGAAATTAACTACCTTCATATATATTAAATATTGAAGGGCCTGGACCTCAGAAGTTTTTAGAGTCTAAGTATATATATTCATTCTTTCAAGGGCAGGAAAAAACAAGATTCCTTGAGATGTTTTACTGAAAAAAGTAATTAAGTTTCTTAAAATTACTGGAGCAGCTTAAAGAGACATACAGAGTTGTGAAAAAACTAACTACAAGAAAACAAACATCGAACTGAAAGAAACACTGCCTTCCAAAACAAAAACCAGATCTAATTTTGACCCTAAGCTATTAAGAATTACAATAGCTTACTTCTGAATAGAGGAAAATCTCCAGATATCAGATTTCTGTATTTTTAAAACTGTATTTAAAAACCACTTATGTTGAACTGACACACACATCTTTAACTATATAGCAGCTGTTTATCTATGCTTTTATATCTCACCACAGTAGTCGTACTTTGGGGCTGCTCCTCTTTTCCCTATTAGTCCTATCAGAATAAACTATTCATGGGATCATGTTGCCTCACCACAATGCAACATCATAATATACTTAGTAAGACACTGAGACTAATTATCCAAGGTGAGAAATATGGGTCTGACTTTCATTTTAAAAATAAATGGCAGGAAGAAGAGATCCACTGTTTGCAAAATGGAACAGGACAAATTCAGCAAGAAAATGTTATTTTTAAGATCCCTATGTGTTATAGGAGAGACGAAAGCTGCTATGCAGCTCATTTAGGTCTATACATCTATGTGCTATGTTCATACTGCATTTTCGTCATAAATCTGGTTAAGATCTATAAACTATGTGTATAAAATTTTAAAAGTGTATTCTAGAATTCTAACCCTTTAACTAGGTTATAAATAACTCAAGTACAAAGAACTTCCAAGCAAATATGCACTTATTCTCTTCCTGAATGGACAGTGTACTGATATTTCACTGATTTCAACTGAAATAGGATGAAAACAGGAGGATTTCTTAATAAATGAGTTAGTGACTGGGGTGGAGTGTCTTTTCCTGTACAGTGATGCATGGAGAAAATGTATATTTTTTCATGAATTGGATTTTTTAAAAAAAATATGGGAAGGGAGATGTGCATACATCAATTGGAAGTGCATATCCAACTTTTGCCAATATGATTCACATTCTCATCATATCAGATCCATTGCTAGAATGCCTCAAGCAAAGTACTTTTTCGGCTGTGATTGTTCATGCATCTTGACATAGTAATCCAGGTTCTTGCAACCTGAAGGTTAGATCACCACAACGTGCTTTATTTGGAACTCTGCCTGAAAAATACCTAGAAGCTTCAGCTAATGCAGTAGTCCAATCTCCAGTGAGGCAAGCAGTTACCACATAATGCTGATGTTCCACATGGTGTGCACTGGCAACTCTTTTGGTTAAGAGAACACCTGAAAGTGTTATGTTCTATGAGTATCCCAAATAGTTTGGAACCCACTTCTGTGATAAAACATGAGAATTTCTCACATAAGTTGTGATTTTATGGATCGTTTTACTTTGTGCTTGAGGTGAAGCACTCCAGAACAGATGGGCAGGACACTCTCAATGGAGTGTCCATGCCTAGGGAACCTGCTCTCTGGTGATCCACCAAAGCTAACGTTAGGCAAACCTCAGGTCACAAAGACCTGTTTATTCAAGACCTTTGACTGACTCTTACTAATATCTACAATTCTGTTATTAAATGTATTCTGAAGAACTTTTGTTACTAGCAATTTTTGATGATGTAAGGTGGTCAGATGTTACGCAGCAGATAGAATGACAAATTTCTGACTGCAAAGATAATGGTAAATGCTCACAATTTAGCATTTTTAATACAGTGTAAATGATAAAGCTGGTGTTGCTGAACAATGAAAGTAAAAAATTAGTAGTTTAAAGAAGTGTGTGTCCTGAACAGTACGTTTCTTAGACCAGAGGTTCTCAAATTGTGGACCACGGACCAAGCTCCATTCAGGTGGTCCGCAGATAGCTCCCTCTAAGGTGTGAGCCTGGGTAGCTGCACAAAAGAGAATGAAGGGCCATCCTAAGACTTAGATGTTTCTACCAAATTCTCATAGTTTCCATTATCTTTGGCATTGCTGAATCTTACAACCTAAGCAGGCTTGAGCCTGGCCACTACTCAAAATGGAGACCTCCAAGTTAAGACCCCGGGTACGACATGAATTGGGGCTGGTGATGCAGTACTGTATTAACTCTATAGCATGGTAAATGGCAGCATGCTGTTATAAGACAATATTTCAACTTAAATACAGAACAGACACCTGACCACTGGTGGCTTTCAGAGGTGGCCTGACACTTAGCAGGAATAGCAGCACAGAATCCTGTGGCACCTTATAGACTAACAGACGTTTTGGAGCATGAGCTTTCGTGGGTGAATACCCACTTCCTCAGATGCATGTAATGGAAATTTCCAGGGGCAGGTATATATATGCTAGCAAGCAAGCTAGAGATAACGAGGTCAGTTCAATCAGGGAGGATGAGGCCCTGTTCTAGCAGTTGAGGTGTGAATATCAAGAGAGGAGAAACTGGTTCTGTAGTTGGCAAGCCATTCACAGTCTTTGTTCAATCCTGAGCTGATGGTGTCAAATTTGCAGATGAACTGAAGCTCAGCAGTTTCTCTTTGAAGTCTGGTCCTGAAGTTTTTTTGCTGCAGGATGGCCACCTTAAGGTCTGCAATAGTGTGGCCAGGGAGTTGAAGTGCTCTCCTACAGGTTTTTGTATATTGCCATTCCTAATGTCTGATTTTTGTCCATTTATCCTTTTCCACAGAGACTGTCCAGTTTGGCCGATGTACAAAGCAGAGGGGCATTGCTGGCATATGATGGCATCTATTACATTGGTGGATGTGCAGGTGAATGAACCAGTGATGGTGTGGCTGATCTGGTTAGGTCCTGTGATGGTGTCGCTGGTGTAGATATGTGAGCAGAGTTGGCATCGAGGTTTGTTGCATGGATTGGTTCCTGAGCTAGAGTTATTATGGTGCGGTGTGCAGTTACTGGTGAGAATATGTTTCAGGTTGGCAGGTTGTCTGTGGGCAAGGACCGGCCTGCCACCCAAGGCCTGTGAAAGTGTGGGATCATTGTCCAGGATGGGTTGTAGATCCTTGATGATGCGTTGGAGGGGTTTTAGCTGGGGGCTGTATGTGATGGCCAGTGGAGTCCTGTTGGTTTCTTTCTTGGGTTTGTTTTGCAGTAGGAGGCTTCTGGGTACACGTCTGGCTCTGTTGATCTGTTTCCTTATTTCCTCGTGCGAGTATTGTAGTTTTGAGAATGCTTGGTGGAGATTTTGTAGGTGTTGGTCTCTGTCTGAGGGGTTAGAGCAGATGCGGTTGTACCTCAGTGCTTGGCTGTAGACAATGGATCGTGTGATGTGCCCGGGATGGAAGCTGGAGGCATGAAGGTAGGCATAGCGGTTGGTAGGTTTTCGATATAGGGCGGTGTTAATGTGACCATCACTTATTTGCACCGTGGTGTCAAGAAAGTGGACCTCCCGTGTAGATTGGTCCAGGCTGAGGTTGATGGTGGGGTGGAAGCTGTTGAAATCGTGGTGGAATTTTTCCAAAGTCTCCTTCCCATGGGTCCAGATGATGAAGATGTCATCAATGTAGCGTAGGTAGAGAAGGGGCGTGAGTGGACGAGAGCTGAGGAAGCGTTGTTCCAGGTCGGCCATAAAGATATTGGCATATTGTGAGGCCATGCGGGTGCCTATAGCAGTGCCACTGATCTGGAGATATATATTGTCATCAAATTTGAAATAGTTGTGTGTAAGTATAAAGGCACAGAGCTCAGCAGCCAGTTGTGCTGTGGCATCATCAGGGATAGTGTTCCTGACAGCTTGTATTCCATCTGTGTGGGATGTTTGTGTAGAGAGCCTCGACATCCATGGTGGCTAGGATGGTGTTTTCTGGGAGATCACCAATGCATTGTAGTTTCCTCAGGAAATCAGTGGTGTCACGGAGATAGTTGTGAGTGCTGGTGGCATAGGGTAGCAGGAATAGGAATGCTTATTCCTGTGGCCATCATGACATTTGATCTTCAGCAATTTCATTCTACCTACTTAAGAATCAACTCTCCTGTTGCATCAGCTGGATGAATAGATGGCTCTCTTCCTGTGCTGAAAACACTAGTGTGACACTCGTGATGTAGAATAGCTGCTGCATCCAACCCCAAAAGAGGTTGCTTTTCAAAGCTGTGTGAAATGATCTCTGTATTGTATACAGTACCTCACGCATTCTGCATGCATGGAATTTTGCCAAACTGCCAGAAAATGCCATATTTCGACTGTGAAATCTGCCATTTTGTTGTAACCAGGCACTTAACATTGTGCTCCTTGCAGTACCAGCACTCGGTTGTAGCTTCTCCTGTGTGCTGCTTTCAACAGGAAGGGGACATTACATAAGCAGCACAAGCCCTGTTGTCCAGAGGAACCCAAAAGAGGGACAACAGCTCTCCTGGCCCATCAGGACCATCCTTATTACCTTTGAAAATGTGACTGGGGGAGGAGCAGGTGTTGGTGAAATGTGGCAGCTGGAGTATAGTGAATGAGCTACAGGCACTGGGCAGAACTTTGTCCCACTGGGGATAGAAAATGTGTGATGGAGGGGAGTGAGGGGACTGAGTGGGACTGCAGAGAAAATGCTACAGTAGAGAGAGGCCAGGTGGTTGAGCTATGGTTGCCAGGCATAAATCCATCCCACTGGACTGCTTTAAATTAATGTGGGGACACAGGAACACCACAACACAGGCCACTTGTGGGACATACCCCAATCACCTAGCCACTGTACTGTAGCCACACCTCTTCACTTGGGTGGTGTTGGATCTCCTACCCACTCAGAAGCAAGCAAGAACAGCAATATGGGACCCACAAAGAAAGAAGCTTTATCTAACTATTGCATACTCCTCCTAGCAGGTGGATGCTATCTCTACAGGGACATAAATATCCAGCCATACTGGGAGTAATTTTTCCCATGAAACACATATCCTAGAGGAACAAGATACTGAACACTAAGATAAAAAGTAGGCCGCTGGATGAAGTAAAGAGGACAGAGTGAAGTATACAATACATCTGTTAGGAATAGTCCAATATTTGTAGGTTACTTATGTGATTTTTCCATCCCTTACAGAATGCCTTACAGTACCCAACAATAAGATAATCAGAGTCCAAAGCATGATATTCTATAACAGAGCAAATATGAGGCACTCTTTGCAACAGAGCCTCCCTACATCAAATTCCTACTTCAATCTCTAATAGTGTTCAGCAGTGTGGTGTGTCAGACTTTGTCCATTAAGAAGTTCTCTCCACTTGATGGAGATATTTCTTCTTCTAGAAATGCGAATATTTTAAGATAAAAATGTAAAATAAAAGTTAAATGGGTTTTGTTTTGCATGCACTTGTTGTGGAAGGAAACTCTGTCTTGGGCTTGTTTTAAACGCAAATTAAAATATTTGTAAGATTACTTTTTATAACCTGAGTTTATAAAGATTTGATTTTTCACTGCAGGTGGTGGACTGTGTGACTTGGGTCCATACACAAGCTATAAAGATTTTTAGTATAAACTTAGTTTTATAACCATACCAGTTCTTCCATTACAACAAGCACTATGAAGATTGAGTTAAGCAGGCTTTATATTTCCTATAGCCGCAAGTCCCAGACTACATCTGTTTTCTTTGATACACAAAACCAGCGTTAAAATAGCTCCATTTATCACAGCATGATTGTAGGCAGACAAACCAGCCTGTTGCCAGATAGTGAAAGCAACTGTTATTAATCACAATTACAGGCCAAACACTAAGAGAAATTGCATCAATATTCTCCCTTTCCCCACACAAGAACTCAAAAGCAGTGCTGAGAATGTCAAGACAAGGCCTGAAGGTCAGTAAATAAAACGGATACCGTTAGGTTAATTCTCAACAGTAAGTCTGCGTACCCAGGGGACAAAAATCCCATCTTGCATAATATGTACTATGTGTAATATTGTGTTTTATATAATATAATACACCCCCCGACAAGACAAAATTACTTAAAATGGAGCTGAGGTAAAGAGATTATATCAGTAATTCAGGAAAAAACAAAACATTTCAGGGATGCTGTAATGAACCCAAAACTAAGCATTAGAAACCCAAGAAATTCAGAGTCAGTGTTAAAGTTAAAAGAAATAGAAACAGACAAGACTATGGAAATGCAATTGAGGCACATAACCTTATTCTGCTCTACAGTGATGCCATGCAATATTTGTCCAATTATGATTAAGGCATTTCAGTATTTGTTGTCCCAGATTAATAACACTTCTTTAAATAAAGTTTTTTTCATACTTTGTTTCCCCTCATTCTATAGCAGCCCTGCCTCCCACATCCAGGGCTCCTGTGTCCAGGCTGTGGAAAGAGCCCTTGGAGCAGTGGGCAACCAACTACAACTTAGAACAACCCTGGAGTTAACCCGGGAATTTGGACTGACTCCCAAAAGTCAGGGAGCCATCAAGTGGGGGTAAACCCAACTTTGCACTCCCCACACTTTACAGCTTTACATTTTCACAAAGAGCTCAACTTCAAAATTAACAGTTTTATTTTAGGTTATATTTCCTCTTTTCTTCACTTCTGACTCAGTTTCTTGACAATCCCCCCAAGGAGCTAGGGGAAGGGAAAGAATGCAATTAAACAATTCATTTCAAAATCTGAACTCAAATCAAGAACTAGAAAAATTAAAACTGCATTTCTACTCTAAGAGGTCTTGGAATTTAAAAAGAGTGGACATGGGGAAAAGACACTTCTATCAAGTTTATATAGCTAAATTAACTTTACACATGTGAAATGTTTGTGAGCAGATTACACATATACATGATGGATCTTTGTTTTGACATGCATTTTCACCCACAAGGAGACTAAAAACTCATTAAAAGACTGAGAATCTAGAACAAATTATTCCCCATTTTCTTACTCAGGATGTGAAGTGTCAACCAGTGTACTGAGTGAGACAGACATGTATGCATAAAGTATACACAAAGATTTTATATGGATGTTTCTCATGTAGCAAATAGTAGGCTAAAGGATTTGTCCATTCCCAATGTCCATTGAATTCAGTTTTTCCATCATTATCAGAAATATATAAAATCCCACACAAAATACTATGTTAAAAGACCATTAAGATTGCAAAGTCAAGCACTCAAAAGGTTAGGAGATGCCAGAATTAAGGTTGCCTATGAAGTGACTTACCTAACATCACATAAGAACTCTGTGGCAAAGGCAGGGAGAGAATCCATTTCTCTAGGGCAGCATTCAACTGCCTTACCCATGAAACCGTCCTCTTCTTGCTATCCCCTGCCTCATTTTCTACACATCTTCCAGCTTCTGCACAGATTGAGGTAGGATTCACAACCCTAATTCATCCCCAGAGCAGGTCCATCCTGTGCAAATAATGGGTTTGTGTAATTTTAAAGACTACATCATAACACAGAAGCATACGGGGGCCAAATTAAAGTTGTACAGCGACCTTAATTCTGGCATTTCCAAACTTTTGAGTGCTTGACTTTGCAACCTTAATAATGTTCTTTCAACATTGTTTGTGTGTAATCTCCTAGAAGTTAAAAAAAGTAAATTGTAAAAACAAATTCCATCACGTGGCATCATATTAACATGCATATGGTTCATCAGGAGGGTCGAACCTTTAGATCCACAGAACAGACCACTGACACTTGAGCTAACGGAGCAACCGATACCAGTAGTGAGTTGTCATCCTCTCTGTTGGACAGCACTAGTGTACGGGGAGACTTTGGCAAACCAGTTAAGTGCCTGAAACCACTATGGTTTATTGTTAAAGACAGCCTAATCAGCAAGCTGTTAAAAGCAAGTCTCAGCTTGGCCAAGGCAGGACAGGAGGGGGGTTTAGGGTGCCACTGACAGGGCGGCTTGATCCCGCATCCTTCTTGATAAGAATTGAGTTAAAATTGCTGATAGATGCATTTTCAAAGAGTAGGATATGCCCCAGGAATGTCTACTGAGGTCTTAAGGCTGCAAGTTCTGGAAAGACCCACCTGGTTAATCAATAATCAGAAGGAACCTCTTGCTTGAAACTGCTTACTTAACAAGGTTTCTTTAATTACTAATGTATAAATAAGGGGGAAAGCTTGAGATAGGTGGGACTCATTTCAGGGCTGACCTCTCCCTCTGGATGCATCATGTGTTCCCCAGCGGCAGACGGGCTGCTGCTGTATCACTCGAAAGGCACACTCAGCTTTGGTAATTATCAAGGGTTGGGGGGTTTTACTAACTTGCTGCGGATGTGTGTAAGTGCTTGAGACTAATTAAGGTTTAGCTTTAAGTGAAAGCACTCTCATGTTTGTGCCAGCCATCTATCAGTCGGATGGCCGTGTCTCCCGATTTATTTCCTGACACCTCCTCGCACAGACTAAAGTTACCAAGAGCCTTGGGTTGAAAGAACTAGAGGTAAAACTAGAGGGAGATGAGACACACTTTGTCAGTGGGCTTCAGTAATTTTTGCTGATAGCAGAGGAATGGCAAGACTCAATTTTGGGTTCCATTCCAAGCTCTTCAGACAGTGGGAGGTTGTGTGCAAATGTGCAGACTTGTATTTCCCTTCAGGCTTGACCCCTTTTGCCCTGTCCCTCTTCCAAGCATGACTCCTTGCCCCAGTCCCATTCTTCTTGCTACCCCAGCCTGCTTACCCAACCAGTTTCCCTCCCTCCAGCCTCACTGTCCAAGTCCCAATCCACCCCAATTCTCATTTTCCCCACATCCACTCCCCTTGCCCAGGCAGTCCCAGTGCCCCTGTTTCAGCTCCTCATCTCATCAGTCTCTTCTTCCAGTACTTGTCTCCTTCCCTGGGCTCTTCATCCAATTTCAATTTTCCCTCCTCCATGGCTCTTTGGCTGGGCAAAAAGACTAGAACAATCTCTGATTCTTTCCCTGCACCCCTGCTCCTTGTCAGGTGTCTCCCCTCCCTCAGTTCTCTCCCCATGCTGTTTCTCAGCCCAGCCTCCTTGTCCAGCCAGACCCAGTCTTACCCTCTCCCTTCACTCTTCATTCAAATCTCACTGTTGACCCCAATCCCATGCGTGTATCATTTCCTTCACAGGCTCCCAGTCTGAGCTTTCCTCCTTTCCCCCAGCTCTCAGCAGTCTCAGTCCTCTCCCTCATGTCCAATTCCAGTCTACTCTTTTCCCTCTCACCGACCAGGCTCTTGTCCTCCTGCATTCAGAATCAGATTTTCACCTCCACACTGCCTGGGCACCAGCAGGGGAAGGTCACTGAGAACACAGAAGAGAGAGACTCCCTGCTCTAAGATCTGGTGATCAGCCTGGAGCAGTTGAGAGTAGTCATTACAGACAAAAAAATCCAGCTTTGCTCTTGAAGCCCTGGGCTGGAGCATGCCAGGTTGCACTATGGAAATGCACATGCATGATCTGGTCACAGGGAGCAGGTGGGAGGGGATAAAACGTGCTCAGTCACTCCATGGGGATAGTGCATATGCAGTCTGGTCAGTATTAAGAGCTGTGAGGCTCAAGCATGCTCAGCGAGGATAGAATCTTTGGAGACTTTAGCAGCTAAAATCAAATAAAACTCTACTAAGCATCTGCAAACAGAGATTTCTAAGGCTTGTAACTTGGGCAAATTTGGGAGGTATTTCATGAAGATACCAAAAGGCACAGCTATGACACAAAGGACAACCCCCTGCCAAGTTTCAAGTTCCTGTACCAAGTATGGGGGCATTAGAGAATTTCAAAGAAAAGATTTCCAGAATTTAACAGTTGCAAAATATTTTTCCTCTATCCTTGTTCTTAAGTGTCTTAATCATTTGGTTGAACTGTTAAAATAAAACCTCAAAAGCCTTCAGCTTGAAGATGCCAACCCAGAAAATTTCAAACCAAATACTTATAATTTGGCAAAATAAGTAACTGAATAAAGGATCTCTTAAGTTGGGAAATAGTGCGCAATCTTAATAATAGGGGGCACTATTAGCTCCACCGATAAGACCAACAAACAAAATTAAATGTTTGAAACTGTTTAAGTGCTCTTAATAAATAAGAGTCCTGTTAAGCAGAAGAAACATTTATATAAAGATACAAGTTGAGCAGGTTTTAGATCTTACTATACTTAGAAAAAATTGGTTACTAGCCTTCCCTAACTGCTGCTCTTTGAGGTACAGCTATATTGGAATGGGCATGTGCAACGTATGTGTGCCCAGAGCACAGTCGCCAGAGAATTTTATCTGTTGAGTCAGCTCCGGTGCCAGAGACCGAGAGCGCCTGTATAAAGAGGCTGGCCAACCCCAGACCCCCTCAGTTCCTTCTCCAACCAGCCAACTCCAATAAGAGGGGTAACAAGGGAAGGTCTTGGAATGGACATGTGCAACATCTCGAAGAACAGTTATGGGAGGGGACATGCCCATTCCAATGTAGGTGACTCCCAAGCAGCTGAATAGGTGATGGGCTCAGAGTTCAGATATGCTTGACTGCAACACAGCTTGACTAAATCTGGCATCATCCCTGGACTGCTGGACGATGGCATAATGAGAAGAGATTGTATGCACCGACGATCAAGTTGCAGCTTTTGCAAATGTCCTGAATAGGAATCTGTGCCAGAAATGTCATTGAGGATGCCTGTGCCCTCATGGAGTGAGCAGTTGGGATAGGTGAAGGTGGAACACCTGCTAGTTCATAACATGCGAGGATACTTGATGCGATCTATGAGGAGATTCTCTGAGCAGACATGGGAAAAACCTTTCAACCTGTCTGCTACCACTACAAATAGCTGGGTGAACTTCCAGAACAGTTTGGTCCTTTCTGTGTAGAATGCTAGCACACATGTAATATCCAATGAGTGAAGCTTTTGCTCTTTCCTGTTTGCATGTGTTTTCTACCAGAAGCCACAAGATGATAGCTTGATTGCTATGGAATTGAGAAACCACTTTCGGAAGGAATGTGAGCTGAGGACACAACTGTACCTTATCTTTAAGGAAAAGAGTGTATGGTAGTTCTGAAGTGAGAGCATGGATCTCTGGAATCTCTCTTAGTGGAAGTGATGGCCACTAAGAAGGCCACTTTCCAGCAGAGGTATAGCAAGAAACATGATGCTATCAGCTTGAATGGTGGGCCCATAAGCTTTGATAAGACCAGACTGAGATTCCACAAAGAGATGGGCTCGCGTACTTGGGGGTACATCCTCTCTAGGCCCTTAAGGAAACACAGACCTCTTATATGAGAAGACTGAGGATGAAATGCCAATATTGCTTCTAGGTGAACCTTGATTGACAAGACATTCAAACCCTGCTGTTTCAGGTGTAGTAGGTAGTCCAGAATGAGCTGCAGTGATGAAATTGTTGGTGAGACCGCCTGGCTGGGAAGACCAGAGGGAGAACCACTTCCACTTAGCGAGGTAAGTGGCCCTGGTATAGGGTTTCCCACGACCTAACAGGATCTGTTGAACCTGTTCCTATCAGGCCCACTCCTAGTTTCAGCCATGAAGATTTCAGGCCATCAGGTTGAGGGAGCCAAGGTTTAGGTGGAGATGACCATGGTCTTGAGAGATCAGGTGCAGAGGAAATGGGATGGGGGTCGCCATAGAGAGATACAGCAGGGTGGGCCATGCTGGGCTATCAGGATGACCCACACTCAGTCTCATTTGATCTTTAGCAGGACCTTATGTACAAGCGGAATAGGAGGAAACGCATAGTATAGGCGACCCTTCCACAGAAGAAGGCAGTTGTTAGCAAGTCCAGGCTGTGAACCTGCAGCGAGCAGAACTGATGACACTTCCTGTTGTATTGGGTCATGAACGGTCTACCAGATGAGTCCCTCACTGCTAGAAAGTGTCCTTCATGATATCCAGCAGAAGTCACCACCTGTGGTGACTGGAGAAAGACTGCCTGAGACAATCCACCAGCTTTTTCTGTGCTCCTGGTAGAAAGGAAGCCTCAAAATGAATCCAACAGGCTATGCAAAATTCCCACAGCTAAACTACCTCTTGACTTGGCGTGTGGGGAAGCAAGCTCCTCCCTGTTTGTTGATATAGAACATGGTTGTTGTGTTGTCTGTGAGAAACCAAGACATTCTTGCTCACAAGAGGAGCTAGGAAACAGCCGACATGCCAGATGGACTGTCCTGAACTCTGATGTTGATGGGCAGAGAACTCTTCCTGAGACCAAAGTCTACAGGTGAGCTCCCAGCCTAGTGCTGGATGCATCAGAGACCACAGAAAGTTATAGCTGGGCCAAGAAAACAGGATGCCTGCACAAACCACCAGTGGATCTAGCCACCAGTTGAGGGAGGCAAGAACTAGGGGAGGAATCATGAGGACTGAGTCCAGATGGTGGTGGTTTGGAGAGTATATTGAGACCAGCCACAGTCTGGAGAAGCCTGAGGTGTAGTCTTGCATACTGGACCACGTAAGTACATGATTAGGGCCCTACCAAATTCATGGTCCATTTTGGTCAATTTCACAGTTATAGGATTTTTAAAGATCCTAAATTTCAGTTTCAGACACTTAAATCTGAAATTTCATTGTGTTGTAACCATAGGGGTCTTGACCCAACATGGAGTTGTGGGGTGGATTGGGTGGGATTGCAAGGGGTCACTCTATTGCCACCCTTTCTTCTGTGCTGCTGCCTTCAGAGCTGGACTTCTGAATTGGCAGCTGTGGCGCTTCCTCTGGATGGGGGGTGGGTGAGTGGGAGTTCCCAGAGAGGTCTGACCTGGCCTCAGGAGTGGCCCGGGGACGTCCTGGTCCAGGACTAGCAGCTGAAACCCAATACACAGTAGGAGCCCCCTGCTGGGGGGCCCTCAGCCTGCCCCTCTCCTGACTTCAGGCTCAGCATCTGAGAGTTAAAGGGGCCTTGGGCAGGTGTTGTGTGTGGGGGGGGTGTTGGAAGGGGAGGTGACCACAGCACCCCTCTAGCCACGGAGTCCTGGATGGTCACCTCACCTCGCCGACCTGTAAGGCCGGCCCTCATCTCCCATGGCCCAAAATTGATGCCTCCTCCCCATACCATGTCATCCTCATTTCTGCACTGATGATGGCAACAGCGCTGCCTTCAGAGCTGGGCTCCCAGCCAGCAGCCGTTGCTCTCCAGCTGCCCAGCTCTGTGAAATCTGGTTATCATAGGGGAGACCAGATTTCACAGAGGAGATCAGATTAGATTTCACAGTCCATGATGCATTTTTCATGGCTGTGAATTTGATTGGGCCCTATACATGAGCCCAGCAGCTTCAGGCAAGATTGGGCTGTAGTAACCAGGTGCTCCCTGAGGTGTGCTATGAGACCAGTAATTGCCTGGAAATGACCTTCTAGGAGGAAGGCCCTGGCCTAGCAAAGTTCGAGCATCGCTCCAATAAACTCTACCCCTGAAGAGGTGTGTAAGGATTAACAGGCCTAAGGCCTGGAAAGAGGACTGAATAAGAAGGATGCTGAGCTCTGGACCAATCTTTGACCAGCCAGTCATCCAGATGTGGGTAAAGTTGCTCCCCTTGCCTCCTCAGAAAGGCCTTCACTACTGCTATGCACTTCGTAAACACTCCAGGGGCTGCCAACAGGACAAATGGGAGGACTGAAAAACTGGTAGTGCATGTGGCCTACAATGAATCTGAGAACTTCTTGTGTCCTCAGGAGATTATATGCAAGTAAGTGCGTCTTAAAATCAAGGGTGATATATCAGTTCCCAGGATCCAGGGAGGAGATGATGGAAAGCCAGTGAGACCTGTGGAACTTTAGCTTCTGAGGTAGCTATTGAGTTGACATTACGTCCAGAATAGAGTAGAACCCATGGCCCTGTAGGTTCGTGAAACTTTTTCTACAGCACCCACCCTTAGGAGGGACAACCTCCTGGGCTAGGAGTTGCTCATGAGAAGGGTCCCTAAAGGGATGGAGGGAGAGGATGCAAGGGAGGTAGAACTGAACTGGGGGATGGGGGTATATCCCCACTTCAACCATGCTCAGCACCCAACAATCCATGGTAATACAGAACCATACCCAGAGGAAGTGGAACAGGTGATCCGCAAACATGGAGGAAATAGGATCCTGGAACTCAGACCGGTACATCGTCCTTGAGGGTCCCATCAAAAGGCCTGCTTGGAGCCCCATGAAATGTCTCTGAGGGGCAAGCACTGATGCTGAGGAAGTGGGGACAGAGGTCTGCATCTAAAGCCCTACTCCTCTTCCTCTTGTGGGTCCTGTTGGGTTGACAGAGGGAAGTACCAGAAGGATTGCTGAGGCCTACAGTGCTCCTCGAAGGCACCAGTGTAATACAAATCCAGGGACTTTAGGGTTGCCAGAGAGTCTTTCAGACCATGGAGCTTCGCATCAGTCTGCTCTGAGACAAGCAAAGCACCCTCAAAAAGGACAGGCTCTGAAGGGTTTGTTGAACCTCCTCCCTGAGACGCAGAGGATTGGCGCCATTAGCTTCACTGCAGAACCGTGGACCTAGTGGTCAAATCACCTGCATCCAGGGGCCCTGCATTCCAGTCTGGCCTATTGCAGGAGCAAGTCTTTAAACATTGACATCGAGTCCCATGTGTTGAAGTCACATCTGCTCAGAGCACAGGCTGGTTAGCAATCTTGAGCTGCAGACTCCCAGTTGTGACACTTCTACCAAAATGGTCCAACTTCTTTTAGTCCTTAGCTTTGGGAAGTCACCCTTGCGATCACTGTCGTTCCTGTTCATTGACTGCAGTGAGCACCAGGGATCCAGGCGGTGGGGGTGGGGTAGCATATACAAGAACTCATATCAATGAGCCAGGACAATTAACCTCTTTTCAGTCTGAACCAGATGGGTCTGCAGTACCACTTTCCTGGTACTGGCACAAGCCTTGGCACCAGAATCTGGATCAGAGATTACCTTCTGAGGCCATCAAGTAGGAGCGCCTCAACTGGGGGGAAAATGCCTCACAGGTTCCAACACAACCACTGCATAGCCACCAGCCAGTGACCAGGGCTTGAGTACCAGAAGGCATCACTCGGCTTAGGTCCACTGCCAGGTAGGACCAACAGGAGGAGTGCCAGGGTTGACTCCTGACACAGAAGGAGTCAAGATCCCACCTCTGACTGACAGTGAGGAGTCTGCCTGGCAATCGTGCAGAGCAGATCCCACCATTGCTGCAGATGGATACAGAGGAGGGTAGGTCCGAGATGAGGCACGATCTATCTCAGTACTCAACGGTAAGCGGTGGCTGTGTGTTCACTTCTGTATGTGGCACTGACCCCACCAACTCCTGTACTGCTGGTGAGGGTGAGACAGAGTGAGAGCAGGTCCCCGGCTACAGCAAAAAGTCTGCAGTGTGGATGGCATCACAATAGCACCAGCCCCATGCTGAACCTCTGGTGTCAACAGATCATCCAGTACTGGACTTAATGGTGCCTGCCTTGGAGCTGGAGTCAACAGCAATGACTGTTGGGCTGCCATAACCAGGGAGTGGCCTGACCTAGGATTGCACTCTGCACTGGTCTCTGTACTTGGCTGTCCTCCGGGTTGGGGAATGTCCTCCCTCAGCTGACAGCTTCTTTCTTCCTCTCTTCTTGCTTGGTACCAGGGATGGCGAACAGTGCTGAGACTCCCAGGTGGCACGAGAAGCTCTCCTCAGAGAAGCCAAGGTGTTTGGTGTTCAATCTGATTGGCATGGGTCCAAGGAAGTTCACAGTGCTGCCCTCCAACAACAGGGACTTCAGCCTGTCCTCTGCACATTTTGAAGTGATGCCCTGTATAAACATCACCCAAGCACTTCAGGCAACTGGAGTGCAGGTCGCTTAGCAGCATAGCCTTGTTGCAAGCAGCACAATTCAAGGCCCAGCAACAGAGGAAACTCTGCTAAACTGAAAAGAACAACAACTAACAATCAACAGAGTAAGAATGATACTAATAGGCAATACAGTTCAGAGAGAACTTGCAAGAGCAAGAGGAACAGTTCCAGCGACCATCACAGGTGGTAAGAAGGAACTGCAGTGACGTGGGGTCAGCTGGCCTCTTCATGGTGTTGCTGGTCCAGGACCAGATCTGACGGATACCACTGCGGGAAAAATTTTGGTGATTGTGCTCTGGTCTGCTCACACCTACATTGGAATGGACATGTGCAATCTCTTGAACCCATAACCTAAGCTCATTTTCTTTTACTGTTACAATGTACTATATACTCAAAGCAGAAAATATTTTTGACACTATAATCATGACTGTTCTGCCAGGAAATTTGCCACCATTACATTAACAAATATTCTAGTGGGATTTAGGACTCAACAGCATTAATGTAGATAACAAAAGTGAGGGGTTTTGGAATAGCTTTCAAGAAAATCAAATTATAATCCTACTACTTATTCTGAGATTCTATGTACGTGAATCTAAATATCTTTAGATGTGCTTGATCAGCATAAGCCACTTACAAAAATATGGGCCAGTCAAATATGAATGTTATTCTCAATCGTATGGGAGCTCTCTTATCAAATATTCTGGGTCCCCAAGAATGTACTGCATGTAAAATGTGTAGCACTATGATCCAGCGTCAAGGCAGGCAAGACCAACCAGGCTTTTCCGGAGGAGTTTCCTTTATGGCAACTCTCATAAGAGGCAGGGCAATGGCCTACCAACGAGGATTTTGAGGCCGTTAATGTGTCAAGTAATGTCACTGAAAACTTCTTCCAAGTTTTTAAAAAAAAACTATGCAGGAAATATTTTGTATGTTTATAACAAAATAGATAACATTCACGAATGAGAAACAATACCTCCCATGGTGATGCGACAGACTTCCTCCATTGGCGAGGATTTCTCTCTAGCAGCTCTCTAAATTGAAGAAACATTAAAAAATATCAATTAAAAGCAAGTTTGGTACATTATATGATTGACCAAGTATTATATACTAATATTAGTATATGGTACACAGAAGAGTGTCTTTTCCTAATAAATGTAATCCACTTTTTCCTCTAATTGGAAAAAGGCACTCTTATTCCAGAAGAAGAATATCACATGGGGGTTTATACAATATAGCTATTCTGGACTTATTTATTTACATATTACTGGAATTATTTATTTTCCATATTCTGGCTAGCCATACTGGTGATAAACTGAGCTATATCATGATAAATCTCCAATCTAGACAAGATTTTAGAGTCTTTGTATTATTCTCTACAGCCTCAGCAACTGGAATGCAATTTTACTGTTAGAGCAGGAAGATATATATCTGGTAGTGGAGAATGGATACTACAGATTGGAAGAAAACTCCAAGACCAAGAAGGCACCCTGCAAACTGAGTGCTAAATAAGATCAGTGCTCCCTGCATGAGAAGCCAAGGAGCCAGTTACACTTCTCTACAGCCAAAGACTTCTGAAATAAATGTAGTCCAACTTACTAATTCTGAGTCATGAGAACGAAAATGATGCTTAAAATTGTTGATTGGCTCTAGTTTTCAAGATATGTCTATTGGGTTAGTATATACAACCCTTGACTTGGGAATGGTGGAGGATAAGTGAGTTATAAAGGGAAGGGATCTCAATTTAAACCAAGAAATGACTAAAATACATCTTTGACTGGATCTAGGAATAAATCTATGACTGGGTTTGGACAGTACTTGCTTTTTAGGCAAAACAATGAATGAGCAATCTGAAGCTGTATATTGCATCACACATGGACATGAATTGCATCATGTTATTCCTAGAATTCATGGATGATGCAATCATAACGAAGCTTACATCACTCTGCTGAACAAATTGCCCTATATCAGCTCTAGAAATCATACCAGTGTCGTGCTCTTATTTGTCACTGTTTGATTTTGCAAGGGACACATTTCTGTTTAGCCAAAGTGAGCAGAGATGCCTCGTACTTGTGCGAACAGCGCAGATAACTTCTGCTATGTTTGTGGTGAAGTGGACTTTGCATCACAAAAGCGCAGTATAACCACTATGGTTAAGAAAGCCTATCACCTTTCTTTTGGCTGCAAAATTGGAGATCAGGACAAGAGGTGGACCCCACACACATGCTGCAACACTTGTGCAACAAATCTTCGCCAGTGGTTGAACAGGAAAAGGAAGTCTATGCCTTTTGCAGTGTCAATGATTGGAGGAAGAGCCAACAGATCAGACCAGAAATTGTTACTTCTGCATGGTGCCTCCAGTTGGGAAAGGTTGTGTCAAAGAAGAAAAAGTGGACTGTGCATTATCCAAACATTCCATCAGCTATACGTCCAGTACCCCACGGAGAAGGACTGCCGGTTCCTGATGCACCAGAATCAATCATTCTCACTTGAATCAGACGAGGAAGAGGAAGAGGATGAAACTTCTGGTCCTGAACCATCAATGTCACAGGACCCACATTTTCCTCCCATCCTCCTCCTCTGACCACAACTCATAACACAAGGTGAACTGAATGGACCTTGTCAGGGATTTGGAACTACCCAAGAGTAAGGCAGAGCTGTTGGGCTCCAGACTACAGCAGTGGGAATCTCCTGGCAGGCTATCAGGGCAAAGGGAGCCCATCAATGCTTGCAGACTATTGCTGGACAGTGACAAGAGATGCTCCATTTAATGAATACAAGAGACAGCCAAGAAGCGCCTAGTAGACACTGAATAGGACTAAACTATGTACATAGTTTTTGCCTTTTGTTTCATAATAAATTTTATTTATATAACCCTTTTGCTGATTTTAAAGTGGTACGTAAACAGGACAGGTGAAATATCATGTAAGCAACCATAAACACATGAAAAGACCTAGGTTTACAATTTATGATTAAAACTCTACTATCTACACATATACAGACATAAAATGTAAAAACTTAAATATCTTAGAAACAGTAGCCAATCAATTGTTTTGTCATATTTGAATTCAGCACATCAAAATACATAATAAATATCACATTTATCTCTGAAACAGACGACTTCTCAAAAATTGTAGACCAGTGTTATCAGAGCTATAATATACTACGTAAGTCCCCTTATTCATATTGGATTTAGCACTTAAGATAAAAAAGGAAGTTATTCATATGTACATTACCTCAATTTGTTCATAGACATGAACAGGGTCACTAATTCCCCTGTAGTTAAGGCAAAATAGAAATAGACACATGCACCTGCATCGTAAGTCTGTGTCACCCTGTTGAAGAAAAAAAAAAGTGTTATAAATAGTACCACACTGTCCTATAAGCTACCCAGCATTTAACATAGCTGATTCACAATATTACTCTAGATCCCACTAATTCTATGTTAATTATTGAACAATGCTTTTGGCTCATTTTTATTTTGAAAAATCTGGATCTATTAAACTACCTTTGTCACCTCTGCCAAACAGATGGATAAGAAGGCATGAGTGAAAAGTTTACACTGTAGTTTTAACCACTAATTCTAATTACATTCATTCAATTTCCTCTTCTTGCTCCCCCCCACCCTTTTTAAGCCAGCCCACCAAAAATTTCTGCTGAGAAATAAAGCCTTTACAATGTTTAATTTTGGCATTTTCACTGCACTTGCAGCTGTTCTTATATAACAAAAAAAAGAGTTATTAGGTTCCTAGTTGGAGATGGCATTATGTTGGTACACAAGCATCAACTATGGCATGCCAATTTTTGCTTGTAAGCAGAAGACAAATAAAAATATATGTGGCTAGAAACAAGTTTGTAGCCTGAAGAGTTAGGTTTCATTTCCTTTTCTTCAGGACAGATAATTCTGTGCATCAAATAGCCACTGAAATTCATCTAGTGACCTTAGGGTTTATGCACTTAGGAAAAAAAATAGTTAAGTGGATACTGCTAGATCCAAAATGGACAAAATCTACAGAATCAAGAAAAGCACATACTTTCCACAAAATTGAACGAAGGGCATAATTGAAATATCACATTCTCGGTAATGAATGAATGGTCAAGAAACATGTAGTTTATACTGCATCTTCAGTAAACTTATGGTATTCATCTAATATACAAATTAGGAAAGCACTTAAGTAACAAGTATGTCAAAGATCAAGGATATGGCTCTGGTTAAGGAGGATTTAATGTCCCCTAGGTCAAGAAACTTTAATTGAAAACAAAAGATTCTTAATTAATCAAAGGCAGATAAAGTTCCCACAAACTATATTATAGTAAGCATGACACTAATGCAGAGGAAATACTACTTAAACCATAAGACATAAATCAAGCACTATGATGGTGCATCTAAAGTTGCAAGTGTACATAGTTACATGTGTGTTATGCCATTACCCCTACCGTCCTGAAGCAGTTGCTGATGGACAGCGTAGTGTGAGAAAGCTAGCATGCAATGAGGGGTATGGGTATGTACATGCCTCTGCTGTGGCATGGCTTTGTTCCTGTTGTACAGTGCAGCGTGGACAGGGGAAAGGAGCGCATAGCAGATCACAGGTATCGAAAGCCCTCCAGGCCCATTTCCACAATGCATTGATCACTTTGATACCTGACCCTTACCCAAAATTATAAAAAGGTCTGACTCGCTGTTGCCAGAGGTACTAGCGACATGCATTGAGTACTTTCTATTATCCTTTGAACTGTACTGATTAGCAGTTATCACGGAGCATATTCCGAAAGCTGCCACCTGGTCTTGAGAGCACACCTGGGTGCTGAACACTGCGTGTTCAGAGTACACTGTCTTCCATGACTTCAAGTACCAGCAGGAACATTCACCTCTTCTGGGAGGTTTCACGGAGGCTGGAAAAGGCAGGTGTTCACTAGACTCCATCTCAGTGCCAGGAGAGCATGAAGGACTTCAGGCTCCTGTATCAGAGAGTGATGGACTGTTGCTCAGGGAGGGGACCTAGCATATGCTCTTGCTTTGAGGAACTAAGTGCTCTCCAGGGCTGCAAGTACTGAGCCAGAATTCAGTCAAGAACACTGCCAATGACATTATACAATGGGACACCAATGAGGGGTAAAGCAAGGAAGCAGCAGAAACCCTCAGAAGAAGCTCCAGGTGACCTTGAGGAAGAGGAGCAAGTCACTCTGCATCTCTACTCAGGTGACTCAGCTACAGAAGCCCACCCTGAAGAGCGCCCACGCAAAAGCAGGAACCAGAAACCAAGACTGATGAGTTACAATACACCCTCACTGTGCCCAAAAATATTCCCCCCTTGCTTCAGTAATACATTCCTGAAACCACTCTCCTCATAACATTCCACCCATGCTCTATTCCAGGGGTCGGCAACCTTTCAGCAGTGGTGTGCCGAGTCTTCATTTATACACTCTAATTTAAGGCTTCACGTGCTGGTAATACATTAACATTTTTTAAAAGGTCTCTCTATAAGTCTATAATATATAACAAAATTACTGTTATATATAAAGTAAACAAGGTTTTCAAAATGTTTCAGAAGCTTTATTTAAAATTAAATTAAAATGCAGATATTAGTTTAGTGTGATCCTTGCCCTTGCTGAGTTTTCCAATGTCTAGTGGCACCTATTTAGATACTTTAAGCTGCACACAGGCTTCTGAGTTATAAATGATAACTGGCTGGCAGGAGGTCAGCGGCTGGAACCCCAGATCAGCATCTGAAGTGGGTGGAGCTGGCTGCTGGTAGGACTGAACAGGGCCGGAAGCTTGGACCCTGTCTGGCAGGGTGCCTGCGCTGGAAGCAAGGTGAGTGGGGTTGCAGCGGGGACCCCAGCTGCGGGTGCTGAGTGGAACCCCGGCTGACAAGGGGCCAAGCAGTGGAAAACCCAGAGTGGCGGCAGTCTGAGCAGCTCAGCCCGCCACTGCTCTGGGGTTTCCACCAACAACTCCTGCCAGCTGGGGTCTCAGCCCGCTGCCAGCCTGGGGGAAGGAACCCCAGGCCAGTAGCGAGCGCTGAGTGGGACCGGCGGTGGGAGCCCGGCTGGCAGGAGCCAGCGGTGGAAACCCCAGAGCGGTGGCGGGCTGAGTGGCTCAGCCGGCAGCTGAAACCCCAGAGGGGTGCTGGTGGAGATGCTCAGCTCACCCCTTAAACCCCAGAGCTGGGCGGGCTCAGCCTGCCGCCGCTCTGGGGTTTCTCCTGCCAGTTCCTGTCAGCTGGTCAGAACCCCAGAGCTGTGGTGGGCTGAGCGGCTCAGCCCGCCCCGCATGCTGTCAAAAAAACAGCTCGCGTGCCGTGATGTAGGTTGCCGACCCCTGCTCTATTCCATAATGGTCTCTGAGCAAGATACGGCTGTAAATGATTTTATTGAAATCCCATGAACCACCATAAAGCGTTTAGTTTAAGCAATAAAAGAATACAAATGAGCTGTCAATGTGCTTGTGTCTTCCTTCTCTTTACAAATGGGAGCCACATGGAAGGGGGTTGGTGGGCCCACTTAAGTCCAGGAATGGAAAGAGAAAAATTTGTCTGAAGAAAGTCAGAACAGTCTATTCACTCCATTACCATTTCAAATGTTTTGTACCATTCCCAGTACTCAGCATCTGTCCTGTCCCCACGCTGAGCCATTCTGCAGAAGCGGGGGTGATGAACCATCCACTCCAAGGGCTCCACAAACATCATTCTGTGTCCCTTAGCAGTGGACAGGCAACTGACTTGCCGTGTTAATCCAAAAGTTCAGGGAAGAAAATAAAATTTGTGATGCTACTCTGTTTCCGTCCCTTTCAATGCTGTTTTCTGGACAAGGGGGGCAGAGTTTCCGGCAATGCAGGAGAGGGTTGGGAGACATTTGTGATTCTCTTTTCCTCTTCTATGGAAATTCTGTCTGGTAGCTTAAAATAGTTCAGTTAATTTCCTTTCAAATTGCCATCCAGACGTGTAAGAAAAATTTAGCTAAATCTTTTGTATAGCAGAAATTCAAGCGGATTCTTTAACCAGCAGGGCAAATGTGGTTGGTCCATCTTCAAAAGTTAACCAAACCCCTCCACTTAGCAATATGTAGCAGGGTCACCATTAGCAGAAACATCTTTCTGGAACAGGTGGCAGGGTGACCTTCAGTGCTGGAAAGCCACTTCTCTTTTCTGTTCATAGCAAAACTGGTATGTTCTCCAAACGATGGCCAGCCTTTAAAGAAGAAAAAAGTGACTGGTAACATTACCTTTAAAGGAACCAAACCCTATCCCAGGTGGTCCACTGAGGCACTGCACACATTAAAACATTTTTAATAAAAGTAATGCAAGTATCTTACCATTTATATCCTCAGCTCTCTCCTCACGGGCAGCAAAAGCAGTCTGAAGGATGCTAAAAAATATCAATATTGGGGCCTTCAGCGGCATAGTTATGTTGTGCGTGGGGATTTCTTAGGTTTCTTCAAAGAATGAAATGAAATATTATGCCAGCCTTGCATTTGACTTGGCAGGACATTCCAGTGCTGACAGGGAACCCATTTAGCCAGGAAAGGCACCACAGAGACAGCAGAAGACGACACTGAAGGACTCTGGAGGACCTGCTTGTTGGTACAGACAGAAGGAATCAAGAGCAGTTGGGCTTCCTTAGGACAAGGGAGGATTGGACTCTGAGGCAGAATGAGCCATTCCTGCAAACGGACAGACAACACAGGCAATGGAAGCATGCAAAAAAGGAAGGGGACCATGCACTCACCTAGTCCAAATAGTGGCAGAATGTTTTCAGAGCCTGTCACATGCTATTCCTCTTCCAGAGCAGGCAGCCCCACCCCCACACACTTCCTCCAGCTGCTGCAGCCATGGATCCCCTCCACTGCTCCCCACTGCCAGGGAGGAATATGCTTAACACCAGGAACATGCTTTGCCGACACCACTTGCTGAGGAACCCCCTCAAGAGCATGGAGAAGGGAGAAGCCTCGTTCTGTCCCTGTAGCCCAGCTTGAGCTCAACTCCCAAATCCCATGCAGAAGACATCCCGTTTGTCCCCTTCCACAACAATCTGCAGCCATTCCCTCTCTCAGGGCAAAGGAATGGAGAGAAGACATTTCCACAGACATGGATGTTTGCTCATTTCCCTGGTGAGATTTTTTTGTTCAGTTTTTCCTATTTAAAAGGTTTTAGATCCTATGTTCAATATATGCAAATAAAAGTTGCTGTGCATTTCACTTGTGTGCACCTTGTTTCCCAAGTATGATCAATGTGATACTCCCTAGAGGTTTGGGATGGGGTAGCAAAAGTCTGGTGCCATGGAAATGCAAAGAATTTTCATCTGTCCCATAAGACCCATTCCTCCCTGCGTAAGAATTTTCTGATTTTTAAAAAGGGTGTTCTTGACAATGAAGTAAGCCATGAAATAACTGTTGCCGTACAAAGAAAAACAGAGCAGAATCTAACTGAAATATCTTTATGACTTTGTTAATAAGGGACAATACGGAGGAAAGAAACAAAAAGTAAAACACTGAAGATATCTGACACTGAGGGTGCTTTTACGACCCCCACTCCACACTGACCATTACCACTGGCAGCCATGAGCGCGCTCATGCATAGGACTTGATAAGTGCTGTGAGCAACACTGCCAGAAAACATTGTGAGGAAGGAATGCGTAAATTCCCTCCCAAAACTTCAGATTTTTTAAAAAATACTTTTAACAATGCCTAAATGGGATCAAGTTGCCTGTACAATCTTAGGGAAGTAGTTCTGTCCTATGCCACATTGGCATCCAGATGGAACGGAGGCATCATTGATGGGATTTCAGACACACAGGCCCAGTGAAAAGACGGTTACTCACCTCTGTAACTGTTGTTCTTCGAGATGTGTTGCTCATATCCATTCCAGTTAGGTGTACGCGCCGCGCGTGCACATTCGTCGGAAAACTTTTACCCTAGCAACTCAGTGGGCCGGCAGGTCGCCCCCTAGAGTGGCGCCACCATGGCGCTCCATATATACTCCTGCCGGCCCACCCGCTCCTCAGTTCCTTCTTGCCGGCTACTCCGACAGTGGGGAAGGAGGGCGGGTGCGGAATGGATATGAGCAACACATCTCGAAGAACAACAGTTACAAAGGTGAGTAACCGTCTTTTCTTCTTCGAGTGATTGCTCATATCCATTCCAGTTAGGTGAATCCCAAGCCTTACAAAGGCGGTGGGGTCGGAGTGAAATGTGGCAGAATAAAACTGCCGAGCCAGAGGCTACAGCCTCTCTTGAACCAGGCATACTGCGAAGCAAAGGTAAGGACCGAGGACCAATGGAGCTTCGCGACAGGTCTCGTGGGTAGAAACACGAGCCAGCAAGGCGGCAGATGAAGCCTGAGCCCTGGTAGAATGCACGGTGATGTGGCTTGGGGAAATATGAGCCAAATCATAACAAGTGGGGATGTCCGCCATCACCCAAGATGAGATCCTCTGAGAGGAAAACAAGCAAGCCCTCCCTTTGGCCCGCTACCGGGGCAGAGCTGGGGCACCTTAGGAAATGATTCTGTCAGCACAACATAATGCGAGCACTCCACAGATGTCCAAGGAGTGCAACGGTTATGCCCATTGCGTTGAGCTGTGGGTAACATGAAAGGCCAAAACACCTTAGGGAGGAAAGCCGGGTGCGGTCATAACTGCACCTTGTCTGTGTGGAACCTTCGTAAGAGCTCTGATCTCAGAGACCCGTCTGGCCAAGACTAGGTTGAGGCCCCAGGGCGGGGCTGGGCGGCGCACCCGAGGGTGCAAGCGCTCCAAGCCCTTGAGGGACCTCGAACCCATAGTGGGACACTGAACGTCCATCTTAGCCTGCTGGAAGGTAGGGATGGCTGCTGAGAGTATCCTCAGCGATGATACCGCCAGATCCTGCCGCTGAAGGCCAGAGGCAGGCCAAATAGAGGGGATCGAGACCTCAGCAGGAGCAAGATCGAGCGTACTGCAGCTGTAAAGGAAACGCTTCCACCTGGCTTGGTACGTTGACCAGGCGGAAAGCTGCCTGTCACCCCGACTCAGGTACGTGAGGCGAAGAGGCTGCAGGTCCAAGTGACGAAGCCTGTCATTGCCCTGAGTGATGAGGTCTGGGCTGACAGGCCGAGCAACGTGGTATGTCAGTGCGTAACGAACCAGTGGGAACAGCGGGAAGGCATAATGCAGTTGGCCGTTCCACGGCATCAGGAATGCGTCCAAGATCGATTCCGAGGAGAGACCTTGGAAGGAGCAGAACACCTGGCATTTCCTGCACTCGCGGTGAGCGAACAGGTCTGTGCGAGGAACCATTTCCACTTCCGGAAAGCGGGACGCCTCACATGGGGCAGAGTGATGACTCGTAAGACAGGAAAGACCTGCTGAGTCAAAGAGATAAGACGTTCCGAACGCCTGGGAGAAAGGACGTCGCCAGCTCCATCGAGTGGGCCATGCAAAAGACCCGGAAATGGATGGCCTCCTGACAAAAAAAAGGGGGGAGGACTATGTCCCCCCTGAATGCTTATGAAGCACCTGGCCATTGTGTTGGCTGTAAACACCGAGATACAACGGCCTCGCAGCTGCCGCTGGAACCCCTGGCATGCCAGGCGGACTACTCTCATTTTTGGGGCATTAATGAGGAATGCCAGCTCCCTAGAAGACCGAAGGCCTTAAGCTCGGAGGTGACCATGAGCACTCGAGCAGAGAGATGATGCGTCCGCCGTCAGGGGCAGTGAGGGCTGGGGCGGATGAAACCGCATCCTGTCCACACCAAGGAGGGAGTTAGCCACCACTCTAGGGAGCCTAAGGCGTTCTAGGGAACGGTGACTACCATGACCATTGGCTCCCTGTCCAAGCGGTACGCCGAGGTGGGCCGGACTTGGAGAGGACGGAGGCGGAGCTTGGCGCGTTTGGTTACAAACTTGCGGGCAACCATGGGCCCAGGAGACTGAGACAAGAACGAGCTGAGGTCGTTGGGAAAGCCTTCAGACCTCAGATGATTGATGCCATCGCCTAAAACCGCAGTTGTGATAAGCAGGCTCCGGCTAGGTAGGAGACCAAGATAGCCCCTAGGAAGCCCAACCTCTGCGTGGGAACCAGAGCGGATTGCTCTAAAGTAATCATCAGGCCTTGATCTGTGAATAAGACCGTGACGATGCCCACGGGCTGAGTGGTTTGTGTGTCAGAGTCTCCTCGGATAAGCGAATCGTCCCAATACGGAAAAACGCATATCCGACATAGCTACGGTAGGCGGCGACTATGGCCGTAAACCGGGAGTATTCACCGCTGGCTATAAAGCGGAGGCATCTCCCATGCGGAGGGAAGATGGCATTACGAAAGTACGCGTCCTTCCTATCCAGGGCGGCATAGTAGCCCCCCGGAGGCAAGGATGGAATAATGGTTCCCAGGGATACCATGCAGAACTTCAACCTTATCCCAAACCGGTTGAGTCCATGCAGGACCAGGGAGGTCTGAGACCTGTGGTCGAGTGGGGGACTAGGGCATAACGGGAGTAAAACCCCTAGCCCCTTTTGTCCGCTGAAGGGGGACAGGGCTGGAGCAATTTAAAGGTGGTACCTATGCTCCATCGTGCGCAGGACCCAGCGATCTAAAAGTAACTGGGGCCATGCCAGGAGAAAGCGGGATCAGGATCCCGTCCTGCGACTGGTACACCGCCCTCCGGCGAACCTTGGAAGGTCCGTCTTTGGTCCCAGTGGTAATTGCGAGGGACCTTGACTTTGGCTTTTTAGGGGGCCTGACGTTTGTCTGCGACCACCTTGGCCTTGCCGTTTTCCAGAGTTCTGCCTCTGGCTAGGCACAGAGTATGGCGGCTGGGGCCATAAAGGCCTGCGTTTGGTCGCTGGCGTATACATGCTAAGACGCATTAGGACCCTATTGTCCAGCAGGCTTCGCAGTCTGGGGCTGTCTCTGCCGCGAAGATGCCTTTACCAACAAAGGGTAAATTCTTTCCCCCGTCCTCCAAGACGGCAGCGAACTCTAGGTGGGAGGTTCGAGGGAGAAACTCCTCCACCCAGGTGCTATAATTATCGCAGCTAAGCAAGGCTTGTTGCTTTGCTACCCAGAGGTGCAGGGCCCCTGCAGAGTACACCTTGCATTCGCCAAGGCTCTTTCTGCTTCGGGGCTGGCGCCCGCTGGCCATGATATCAGGATCGTGGTCCTGAGCATAAAATCCGCGCATATGGGGTGACACGGATGCGTGTCCGGACGGCCATGGAGGTACTAAAAGAGGGCACGGGCCGAGTCTCTGACTCACTCGGACCTTGCCCAACTCGGCACCGGGGACCGGCATCGGGAGGCGTATCGGTACCTGGAACGAGATCCAGACCCGCAACCAGAACGGTGTCGGGAGGTCGACCGAGATCTCGAGGCTCGGAGAAGAGCTACAGGAGTCAAGGTACCTGCCCCGGTGCCAGATGTCGGAACGGTGCCGATAGCGTGTCGGCGAACGGGATACCGACCGGTGCAGCGAGTGTGACCAGTACCGAGGAAAACAGTACCGGAACTGCCAGTGGTGTCCGGCGTGCCGACAGGACTTGGAGCGTCTGCGGGACCGTGATCATGGACGGTGCCGCTCTGCTGTACTGACAGGGGACAGTCCCTTGAAGAGACTGTATTACCCGTACCGGCGGTGCCCGGGTCAGGCAGCACTGACTCCGTCATGGCACTGAGAGCCCTCGCCGTTGGTAACATCTCCGGCGCGCAGGGAACAGCAGGCTCAACCACAGTGCGTACTGGGGAGCTGTCAGGCACCGGATTCGACGGCCCTCGTGGGGCCGGGATCCATGGTACCGAGGTCATCAGAGCTTCGGTAGGTGCCGGTGCCGGGAGAACCGAGTTAGATAAGCCGTCTGGCTGGGGTGCCGTCAGCACTGAAGCAGCGGGAGTAATACGCTCAACCACGGCGCGTGCCGGGGAGCCGTCGGGCACCGGATTCGATAGCCCTTGTGGGATTGGAATCGACGGTGCCGATGGAAGCAGCCGGAACAGGAGCTCAACCACGGCGCGTGCCTGGGAGCCGTCAGGCACCGGATTCTACGGCCCTTGCGGGACCGGGATCGACGGTGCCGACGTCATCGGTGCCGCAGCAGGTGTCGGTGCCGGGCGATCCGAGGTAGACGAGCCCTCTGGCTGCGGTGCCGTTGGCACGGAAGCAGCCGGAGCAATACGCTCAACCACGGCGCGTGCCGGGGAGCCGTCAGGCACCGGATTCTACGGCCCGTGTGGGACCGGGATCGACGGTGCCGACGCCATCGGTGCCGCAGCAGGTGTCGGTGCCGGGCGATCCGACGTAGACGAGCCCTCTGGCTGCGGTGCCGCTGGCACGGAAGCAGCAGGAGCAATACGCTCAACCACGGCGCGTGCCGGGGAGCCGTCAGGCACCGGATTCCACGGCCCTTGTGGGACCGGGATCGACGGTGACGACGTCATCGGTGCCGTAGCAGGCGTCAGCGCCGGGCGATCCGACTAGACGAGCTCTCTGGCTGCGGTGCCGCTGGCACGGAAGCAGCAGGAGCAATACGCTCAACCACGGCGTGTGCCGGGGAGCCGTCAGGCACCGGATTCTACGGCCCTTATGGGACCGGGATCGACGGTGACGACGTCATCGGTGCCGTAGCAGGCGTCAGCGCCGGGCGATCCGACTAGACGAGCTCTCTGGCTGCGGTGCCGCTGGCACGGAAGCAGCAGGAGCAATACGCTCAACCACGGCGCGTGCCGGGGAGCCGTCAGGCACCGGATTCTACGGCCCTCGTGGGACCGGGATCGACGGTGCCGACGTCGTCGGTGCCGGGCGAGCCATCTTAGACGAGCTGTCTAGCTGTGGTGCAGCTGGCACAGAAGCAGCAGGAGCAGTAAGCTCTACCACGGCGCGAGCCGGGGAGCTGCCAGGCACCGGATTCCCTGGTCCTGGGGGACTGGAATCGACGGAGCCGAAGTCATCGGTGCCTCTGCAGGCCGGATAACGCAACTGAGGCGAGCTCTCTGGCTGCGATGCAGGTGGCACGGAAGTAGCGGGAGCAGGGGGCTCAACCACGGCGCGTGCCGGGGAGCCGCCAGGCACCAGCAGGAATCGTAGACTCTCTCGACCTCGGAAGAAGGGAACGGTGCCGAGTCGACATCGGTGCCGGCGACGGTCGGTGCCGAAAGGCCTTGGTGGTACCGGCGGGGTCCGGTGCCGAGGAGGCGCTTCTGCCCGCCGCTTGAACATCGCTCCGCGCCCAAGGTGGAGGGGCAAGTGAAAGTCCCGCACCTTTTTGTTCTCGGCTTAAAAGCCTTGCAAATGGGGCACTTATCTGTCAAGTGTGATTCCCTGAGGCACTTCAAACAGGAGTCATGTAGGTCTCTCTTCGGCCGCGGCTTCTGGCAAGCCGGGCCCCTTTTGAAAACCCGGTGAGCCATTCATGGCTCCGGCACTGGGCTCATGGAAGGGGCTACTTCCTGAACCCCGCTAACTAAACTAACCATGTTAGCAAAGAAACACGTATAACCATACAAATATATATATAAAAGTGTTATAACTGCATAATTATATACGAGAAAACGAGTAGCTAGGGAAGTGGAGGTCAGCTAAGCCGCGCTCCACTGTTCCAACGACCGACACGGGCGGTAAGAAGGAACTGAGGAGCGGGTGGGCCGGCAGGAGTATATATGGAGCGCCATGGTGGCGCCACTCTAGGGGGCGACCTGCCGGCCCACTGAGTTGCTAGGGTAAAAGTTTTCCGACGAATGTGCACGCGCGGCGCGTACACCTAACTGGAATGGATATGAGCAATCACTCGAAGAAGAACCACTGTTCTGTAGTTACTCAGTCTGTAGTTGAATTTCCTTTTACTTGGGTTGGCAATGTTGGGGTAAGGCTTCATGAACTCTGGCAGGAGAGAACATGCAGGGTCCCCGCCACATTTATGTCATCTTGGGGGAAATAAAGTCCCTTCTTCCACACACCAACCTCCAACTTCTTTAGCACCTTGGCATTGCAACCCAACCCCTGTGGTCCACTAAGCCCTGAAGAACCAGTGAATGGTAACCTTTGCAGTTCATGTATTCATTGGCCCCTTTCAGTGGGCTAAGTATAGGGATGTGTGTTTTGTTGATAGCTCCAGCATAGTTCAGAAAACCCATCCTCTGAAATTCTGCTATCACTTCAGGGACTTTGGTTATGGCAACCACCTGTTGGTAGATCTCAGCAGGGGCAGCTCTAGGCATTTTGCCGCCCCAAGCACGGCAGGCAGGCTGCCTTTGGCGGCTTGCCTGCGGGAGGTCCCCGGTCCCGCAAATTCAGCGGAAGCCTACAAGAGGTTCCCGATCCCGCAAATTCGGCAGCATGCCTGCAGGAGGTCCGCTGAAGCTGCGGGAGCAGCGGACCCTCCACAGGCATGCCGCCGAAGGCAACCTGCCTGCCGCCCTCGCAGCCATCGGCAGAGCACCCCCTGAGGCTTGTTGCCCCAAGCACGGGCTTGGCGTGCTGGTGCCTGGAGCCGCCCCTGGATCTCAGTATCAATATCCTCACAAATCTGTACAACCAACACCCTGACAGTTGGCTTCCCAACCCTGAGCTGGTTTGCAACTGACAGGCAGCTGTTGGATGTTTGCAGCTTACACTTCTGTACCAGTGTGGGTTTCTGAAAATGAGTGGTCTAGCACTGGAGGACTGGTGCAAGCTCTTTGCACAACTTGATTAAAATCTGCTTCCTCATTCCAAAATTCTGCAACTACGGTTGTCAGCCCAGGTTTCCAAAATGATTTTCCGGGACAAGAAGCAGCAGTCCACCCTGGGCATACTGTTGTGGTCCTGACATCCAAAACAGCTGTTCCATGGGATGGAAGTGGATTTTCATTTCCCCTCTGGGCCAGCCATTTTCGCCATCTGAAATCTCTTCACACCAATTCAATCCAGTATCTGGTATTGCGCTGCATGAACATTGGTCCAGCAAGCAATAGCAAGACCAGATCATCCTCATTATGGACGTGCTCCATGTCTCCAATGCAGTTTGGCAGAAGGCAGAGCTGACATCGTCAAATGCGTGAAGGCAGCACACAGTTCCAGCAACATTCAGCAAGGCACTTTCTAGAGTGTCTCTTGCAATGCACAGGATTCTGGGATATTCCCCGAAATGTCGTGTACCACTAAATGTCATGTACCAAAAAGGTGCAGTGTGGATGAAGGACTACGCTGGTGCACAGCATATGTGAACACTCAGTGCAGGCA
>NW_022059882.1:0-51315 GCF_007399415.2 Gopherus evgoodei | reverse complement strand
GGTCTGGGACTCTGATAGTTTGCGATGTGCCTTTTTGCATAGTCAATTCTTTCTATTTATTGTTTTACCCCGACCTGTGCCAGATGCTGCTCTCTTCTTAACTTGCTTCAGTTATTTCACATCCAGTTTTTAAATGAGATCTAAGAATTGCAACGCTGAATGAAAGATAAACAAACAGAAATATTTGAATGTTGGCCCATAGCTGGTTTAACTATTCCTAGTGACGGTCGGCTGTAATTTCCTGGTTACCTCTAGCATTTTCCGGTGGGGCGGATAAAGTAACATCAAAGAGCCAAATGTGCGTTAGTAGGGCGAAAGGGCTCGTCAGGTGTTTGCTCTCTAAGGAGCATGTCACCGGCCGGGGCTTGCAGTCTTTCAGGAGAGGTGCACTGGATTGTATTTAGGAATCTCAAAATAAAAGGTGAAGATGGCTGGTTCACAATATCCAATGAAATCTTGCAAAGGATTATACAAATGGACCCTACTGCTCGTAAAACAACATGGTATTAATACTGATTCAAAACTGACGTTAAAATTAGGAGATAAACACATGAGAAATGAACTGACACCTACTTACCATTTCTTAATGCCTAAAATTTTGACACTCGCTGTCACCATCTTTTTTTAAAGCAATACACAGCACACAGTCAAGTTAATGAATTAAAGCACACCCATTATTGACTGCTTTCTGTTGCATAAGCTTCTGATTAAGCAACTAATTACAACTGTACCACTGTAAGTGGAAATGCATCAACCCAGCTTAGCTCCAAGGTGTTTAGATGGGAAAGAAAAGTTTCTAAATTAAATACATGGCAGAATGGTTAATGGGGAAAATACAGTGAAATGCCTCTACCCAGTCTTGTTGACTTCTTCTCCCAAACCCCCCATGAGTTCTGGCCTCCTGGTCTATTCAGCTCCCAGTCCCACATCAGCTGTGCCCTCTTCCAGCCAAATCCATTTCTACTGCAATTGTTCACTCTCCTCATCCAGGCAGGGGGTTGACGCTGCAGCCCCTAAGGTACCTGCGTTAATCACTGTCTCTCAAACTGGGGCTATTTATATTTCAGGGAATGATTTCTCAGAATTACTGACTCTGGAAGGTGGGAGAGAGGAGAGAGGAGAGGCTGAGAGGGCGTTTGCTCTTACGGCCACGTTCAACTCTGGTAGCCTCCATGTTACCTCATCTTCCAGCCTCCCTCATGTGTCTTTGCTCATGTCAGTGTGTCACCTGATCAGTCTAGGAAGTGAAAGAATTCAAGTACTTCATTACTTAAAATTATGCTTGAAAGGATTGGATTTTTATGAATAAATTGCAGTAAATGTTAATTTCACTGTACACACACGCAGATGAAACATATTTATATAGGTAATATACAGAAATGCTTTTGGAGAAAGTGGAGTTTGATTTAAGGGTAGTTACGCTGTATATTTTAGGTGTGACATTGACAATTTCTCTTTGAACAGTTATATGATTTGGCTTTTGGAATCTCAGCAGTTACTGTTATTAAACAATTGTTGTCTGATGACCCCCATAACTTCCCACAGCTCTGAACATTGAAATTGTAAACATTGAAAAAAGGGCTTAGCGATAATTATTTTTAAGCCCATCTGTTGAAATTAAACGAAAGAAATAGACAAAATGGATTTTGTCAAACCCACTTAACGGCAATTGCAATATGCTAGGGGATGGAAATTGACAAGTAAGGCACCAACCTTAATTCTGCCCTGTAGTGACACCAGGCAATTGCCATAGGTCTACGAATTAGGCATTTTAGTGTATAAAGTTCCAGGTTACAAATGGGTATAATCTAAAGACACATGAGATCCTTTCCTCAGGATATCACCATCACTGCGTTGTTTCTCTTAATGGTAATTCCCAGAAATGAACAGATTATTAACATTTTGTCAGATATCAAGTGGCCATTTCAGATTTCTGGAGAGTGTCTGTTGTTTTGCACTAGGGGCCAGGTCCTTGGAGAGACGGAACCTTGGTTTCATTTTAACTTCTCCATGCTCAGCAGCTTCTGAAATTTGGTTCCAAGTATTTACATGTTTCCCTGCCCTGTTCTTAAAAGTGTTGCTTTAGAAAGTGGGGAAGGGCAGGAACTGACTGCAGGATCAATAGCTGAGTACCTTAGATATTTATAGCTCACCGAAGGAGGATGGGGATTGGTGGATGTCTGGGGATTTAATAATAAACACACAAATGTCATAGTTCTTAGTGAATTTTCATCTTCTAATTCCCATAACCCACTAATTATCCCTGCTCTCAGCAGTCTGGGGAGGTAGAGCTAGTAAACTCCTGTGGCCAGTGTGGAACCTAAGGCATAAGGATCTTTCCGTGTCTGACTCAAAGTCACCCAGAGTGAAATTCACTTCACTGGATAAAGCCCTAGTTGCTGAGCTCTGCAGAGGGGTGGGGAGGTGAATTCCATCCCCCATTCTTGAGCATGGACCCCCCTCCAATTCTCACACTGATCTCAGACAGTTCTCCAATCTTCCCCTGCAGTGATGGACCCACTTGATGCTGCCAGAGCCATCTGCCATGGGATCTGGAGAGGATAGAGGCCCAGCTCCAGAACTGCTCCCCTTGCCCACAGCCCCCAAGCTGTGCTGGAGTTGCCCTGACTTTCCAATCTGCAGATGGGTCCAGCTGTACCCAGCCCGTGCACCCACCACACACAAACTGTCACAACAAACATGCCAGGATTGGGAAAGACCATCTGGGGCTAGCTGCAGTCTCCCTTTGCTGCTGTGAGGGGAATGAGGTGGTCCTTCATATAGGATACAAACATTCCCAGGGGCAGAAGGGAAATGTAGTTTCTTCCAGGAGGTTGAAATGTCTGGTTTAGAGTCCTGAGCTCTGTCTTCCTGTTTGTCTCCTTCTGCCACTTTCCGATCTCTTGGAGAGACAAGGTGGGTGAGGTAATTGTTTTAGAACCAATTAAAAATACCTCTTTGCTATCCTGGGACTAACATGTGTACAACAACTTTCCCCTTTGTACTCTTTCCCCATCTCACCTTCCCCTCAACTGAGACTGTCCCATGTGCTAGGAAAATAAGGGTTCAGTCCTGTAACTCGATTGGGTCTTGCCATTAATGGGAGTGAAAGCCTGTATGCATTAATGACAGGAGCAGCTCTGCGACTTGACCCATAGGGAGAAGAGATGGGAGTGAGCAGGTTATGTTTGTGCCAGGTGTGAGTTACTCATGTGGGAATTCTACACCACTGCGTATGCACAGAATTCACGTGCAGCACAGAATTTCCTTTTTTTGGCTTGAAGAAGATACATTCTGCCTGAGAAGTGCTGCAGTTCTGCCTTTCACCCACCAGAGGCCCCTGTGGCACCAGAACAGGCTGCAGTCAGTTGTGTTCATCTTGGTGGTGATTTGTTGCCCCGAGCTCTACCCCAAATGGGAAGAGAGTTAGTGGGTGGAACTTGGGAGAGTCCTGAGACACGGCTGCCTGTGGGGGTGGGGACAGGGTGGTCATTCTCCACTCACAAGAGGGTGTGGAAAGGGCACAGGAGGAGCAAGTGTCCCCTGTGGAGACTGCCCGGCCCCCGGTTATCCAGTCCTAGATGCTTCTTCCCCCACCATACCCCAAACCTCTTCACCCCTCCATCCATCAGTTGCCAGTCTTCCCTCGCTGCTAGCCCTTCCTGACTGGCAGAGACCCTCTAAGCCAGTAATGTGTCAGGGCTCAACTTTCTGGCTGAGTCTTCAGGGCACTTTCTTCCTCTCTCTGGGTACCATGCCGCAGGGGCCCCGCAAATCTACATTGCTTAGGCTTTGGCTTCAACCCTGGGTGGTGGGGCTCAGGGCTCTGGACTTCAGCCCCATGCGCTGGGACTTAAGCTTTCTGCCCTGGACCTCAGGGAGTCTAATGCTGGCCTTGCTTGGCGCCCACCCTGAAACCTGCTAGTGGCCCCTGGCCAGCCCAGGTCTCCTGGTTGAGAACCACTGCCTTACCCCACAAATCACAGCAATGTTCAGGTTACTGCCAGTCATAGAATCATAGAATATGAGGGTTGGAAGGAACCTCAGGAGGTCATCTAGTCCAACCCCCTGCTCAAAGCAGGACCAATCCTCAACTAAATCATCCCAGCCAGGGCTTTGTCACGCCTGACCTTGTCCCAAAGGACCAGTCACTTACTGAGGTCAATTGAATCTTAGATCTCACAACAAAGACAATAGCTGTAGCCAGTCCTGTAATAACCTGTATTAAGACATTTAAAAGGAAAGGAGAGTTGTTTACGAAGTTAAAGCAGGTAATCCTATAGATGGAGACAAGTTACAGTCTTAAATTTCAAAAGGTAATAGAAGCTTCTGTAATAAGCAAACCCTATATCTTCCTTAGGACTAACCCAGGCTAATCAGCTGGGATTCTCTTGCTTATGCCTAGAAACTTTGCCCCCCGCAGAGTCCAAGCAGCATACAGATAATCAGTTCCTCTGTATGGAGTTTTTCATCCCTTTCCTTACATGTACTCTGAGCTGCAAACTCGGCTAATTGGAAGTCAAGAGCACAACAACAGTCTTTTGTCATTTTTTACATCCCATAATAGTCTATCTGGTGTTGATGAACCTTTCCTGCCAGGCAGGGTGTAATGCATTTGGTTGCCAATCAGCACTTCACCTAGGTAAAATCTCTCTCCTGTCTGGTGATTTACAGAGCCACAGAGGCTCACAATGCAACTAATCAGATATTAACCCAGGCAGCAACTCACAAGCATTCAATAAAGTGTAAAAACATTCTTATAATTTTAATACCTGTTTTAACAGTACTAACACAGATGAGTCAGACTGATTCCACCGTGTGTTTGTCCCTGTTCACTGAAGACATGGGGGCTTTTGCAAGAGCTAACACCTCATCTGCCAGTGTCACAGGCAGGATGGGGAGGAATGGTGTCTCTAGCCTCTGTTTGCCAGAAGCTGGGAATGGTTGACGGGATGGATCATTTGATGGTTACCTGTTCTGTTCATTCCCTCTGTCGGAGAAAAACGCAGTTCTCACTTTTTCTTTGGGTTCAGCAAAATCAAATACTTTATTATTTCTCAAGCAACTGCATTAGAGGGAGGGAGTGTCCTAGGACACAGGGTTGCCCCAGTCCTGGACAGGTCTCTCAACAGATAAACAATTACAGCAAGTATTTATACCTTTGTTACAGACAATAACAAGCAATAATACAGACAATAATGAGCAACAGCTGCCTTTTGTTTGTACATAGGCTATCCTGCTATCTTATTTTTCTCACTTTCTGAGCATCAGTCTTCGTATTTGAGTATCAGTGCAAGGTTATGATAACTTCTCATACTCGCCTCACACTATCCTCACTTCTACAAGTCTCACGTCATTAGGGTTACGGCTGGCCTAACTCTTGCTAACAGACTGACATACATTAAGATCCCCTACAAATCCTTGTCAATTCTTTCCCTTCTTCCACACTCCCCCCTTTTGTACTTCTAGTACAACAGATATTCTCAAATCTCTATTTGCATTAAGCCATGGATTTCTGATTCTACATCAGATGTTTCAGCCTTAGGGGTTTTCATTGGATATAATGAGAATTCATAATTAGCATGGACATGAAAGGTATTACTATTATTATGTCTTTTACAACAACAATAACGCAATCCTAAACTAGCTAACAGCAATGTAAGCAATAACATTCCCATAGCAATAATATGATGAGGTTGTTGTACAGTTTTGGTTACAAAGCACAATGCATCATACTTAGTACACAAAGTAGACACTCTATAAGCTGTATGAAAGGCATTCTTTTCAGCTTGATATATATTTTGAAGCATGTGAATTTGCCCTTATATTTCAGAGCTTCTTTGAACCTCTGGTAACAATGAAAGCAAATTTTGAAATCAATCAGGTACTAAGTTGGTCCAATTAAAGAGTATCTGAAAACTAAGGGCTACTTGCAAAATTCTGTCTGCAGGCCAATAAACAATATGATTGTCTGCAGTGGTAATGAGATTAACATGTATATCTTGCAGTGTGGTGGTTTTAACATACACACAGCTATAACTAGCTTGAAAAAGTAGGTGTCCTGTCAGGATAGTTATTTGTCTTCTACCCTCCCAGTAAACGTTATCATGAACAGTGACAACTTCCCCTGGCTTCAGTTTATGGATACACTGAAGCTGTAGGGGTTCCAACAGCCAAAATGTCCATTGACTCCCTATTCCTATCCAAAATATCAACTGTTATTCTAAGGGCACTGACTATAAATCAGTAAGGTATACCAGGTGTTCTAATTTCCCAGATGTCTCGGTGAATAATCCAGTCCCACATGCATCCTCCCCATGGAGCCATCAGGATTCGGTATGTGGGAGCCCACACACCCCTAACTGGTCCAAATGCTTGGAAGGAGCACTGTGAATGTCCACACTTCCACTCAGAAAGTGTCCAAATATGTCTCCATGACCACAGATCAGATGGTATTCCTGATGTATCTGTAAGGGCAGTGGGCCAAGTCTGGTGCTCAAGATCACTCCGAATGGCCATTAGCTGGTCATTCAGGAAATCCTGAATTTCTGAACATGCTAGATCTCACTGCAGTACCTTCCCAGCCTCAGTGATTTTCAATACCATCTCTCTCAATAACTTCTGGGTCATAGAACTAAGGGTGGAAATGACATGTAACTCACCATGAATGTACTTGGGTTAGCTGAGCCTCAGAGACAAGGCTAGTGGTCTTTTCTAGTTGGTCCAATTACTCATCATGTTCTTGGCTTTTAAGAATATTCCGAATGGCTGCTGCACTATTGGCCCCATCCCATAGGGATCTGGTCAAGTCCCTCTTTTTCCAGAGGAAATAACCCAGGTCCTCTGTTGCGCTAATCTAATGGCAGCCCCTTGTGAGCGATTTGGGTATGTAGAGGTGATCTGGAAACTGGATAATGGTAAAGTAAATTTGACAGTTCCTAGTGTTGTATTAATCACAGTCCATTGATATCCTAATACATCTCTCTTTGGTGTAGAGCTATACCACATCTGTTGGTTATATATCTTTATATATTTCTGGGAGGCATTAATGTTACTAGCATAAGAGAGTGTGTATTGCAATAAGGTACAGGTTACATTATCAGTCACTGGAATGATTTCAATACAGGTAAAATTTCCAGTGGCAGAACAAACTCTGAGTATTCGTTTGATTATTCACTAATTGGGTAACCAAATAACAATAAGGGCTTCTTACATGTAACACAGTAACAAATTCCAGGAATAGCCATCATATCTACTTCACTATGGAACCCATCAATTTCAATGACAGATTCTTGGGGTTCATTTGTAATGATATCCTAGATTTCTTTTTCCACTGATCCATTTATTCTCCACTCAATTATTCACTTATATGGGATATCCTGAACTTGAAAAATATTTTTCTTTTTTTTCCAAACAATCTTCAAATAAGTCACTAAAGTGTGAAGGCCTTGGCCATTAGTTTTATCAAATATATGGCATTGTCTGTATTTGGATGTATTGCAGGGCTAATATTGGAATGGAGGAGATGGCAGAGGCAGTGGCAACAAAGTGCCTTTGGTACTTGTCATTTAAAATCCAATTAGAGAGAGCAATACATGCTGAAGTATTTCTCCAAAACACAGGACACAGCCTGTAGAATAAACCCCAAAATCCAATCAATAACACATTCCCAAGCAGGGTCCCTCAAATTTCTTCCTGCCAGTATACAATTCTCTGTTTCTTCAGCAAGATCAGTTCTTAATGTCCTTTCTAGTCAGGAATTCCTGGACTTTGGGAATTTCAGTGGAGTGAGTGTTCCTTCTTCTTTCCCGAAACAGTGGTGGTTCAGCATCCTACAGAGGAGAGGTTACCAGCACATCAGCCTGTAATGGTTTTGATTCTTCCAGAAAATCCAAAGGCACAGTAGGTCTGTCAGTGGACAAGGGAGAGGTTACTAGCACTTCATCTTGTCCTTTTTCCCTGCTGTTCAGAAGACACAGAAGGAGAAATAGGCTAATCGTCAGTAGGAGAATTCTCCCGAGGTGGAGGGGTCTTTTTGCAGTGAGTATCATGGGTCCAAGCAGTCAGTCTTTGGCACTTCACAGCAGTGTTGGTAGTCAGCAGGACTTAAGGGCCTTTCCAGCATGGAGCCAAGGCAGTCTTTCGTTGGTGGACCTTTATATCAATCCCATCTCCTGGTTGCAAGGAGTGGCAGGGCTGCTAGGGTCTTTGGGTAGTGATTCCTTACCTGTGAGAAAAGAAACCTAACACATTTCATTAGCGCCTGGCAGTGTTTTGCAGATCTCATAGCTGCTTGGGCACATTCAAGCCCCCTCTTTTCTTTGGTGTCAGCCAAGTCTTAACTGTGAGCAGTGTCCTTGAATGGGGCCAGTGTCTTTCTTTAGCCTGAGCTTGCTAGCTGTTTTTCCCGGTTAATTCATTCTGTTATTTTTCCTTCTCCCCTTCTTGGCTTTTTTTAACCTATAAAGGAAACTTCCACTCTTCACTCATACACCTTTTTCCCAACAATGAACACACAAACATTGCCATTATACAGTACATTAGTCTTCTTATTCAGTGTATGCCGCATATACCCTTCCACTAAAATAACCTTATTACAGAGCTTTGGAGCAAGAGGCCAGGACAAGCACACCCACTCTGAGGAGTTCACTCAATACAACCTCTAGTCCAATAGCTTCCCACCTTCCCCAGCCCTCTGGCTAGAACTCTGAGGTAGCCAGCAGGATCCCTTGTACAATATGGGGAGTGGGTTAACTTTTCATGTCCTTGCTTCCAAAGACTGTTGGTATGCAAATTTTAGTAACAATTTTCAATTAAAAGATTTGGCCAATAAAGTTTCTTTTCTTTCTTAAGGAAATGTATTAGACTTTAGTAGATCACATTTTCCTGATTTATCCACACACTTTGTATTCCAAGTTGAATAAAACAAGTATCTGCATTCCAATCCAACCCCTCTGCCTGATTCCAAACCAGACCATCCCATGAAAACACTAAACACAACAATTCTGGCCACAAGACAAACACCACAAGACAGACATAGAACACAAAACATAATTCCTATTGTGCCAGTAAATGCATGATCCGTTGAATGCTGTTTAGCTGGTATCAGTTTTCTCTGATTATCTGAAAGAAAAAAAAGAGGTCTACCCTCCTGGGCAGTCAATTATCGCTGAAATATACAAATACCCTTGTTGACTTCAGGCAAAACAGAAGAATTACCCCATATTTTCTTCTATTTGTTTCATAGGTGTCCCAGGTTTCAGCAGCTTCTACCTGATCAGTTAGATAATTTACATTAATACAGATGCTTTGTGGCTTGCTTTTGGATCTAAAGCTATCCACAGCGTAAAGATTCTTACCTTAAAAGGGACATAATTAACTTTACCAGAATTTATTTACAAACATTTTAAAGACAACAAGAACTTTCCTCTTTAGCATTCCTTTCTGAACACTGGTAAAGACCATTTATTTAACATATAATCCAAAGGACTATTCTTAGAGGGTTTCTGCTGAGACCCACCCATCCCCTTTTCTGGCACTCAGAGAATTAAACAGAAAGAAGGAGGGAATAATGGTCTAATCCAAAAAACTCCAAACCAGCAATCTCTGCTTACACTGACTGCTACAGGGGACGGAACAGAAGAATCTTAATACAACCTCAGGGCTCCTTCACACACTATGGCTTCCACCCTGAGGAATTATGAACAAAAAGCTCAATTCCGCCCACACACCTAACACTCAAAGGTATAAGACAGAAATACAGTAACCAGGTAACCAGAATATAACCAGAACCCTATTAGTTCCTTATCCTATTAGGGCTCACCTTTAATCATGCAGTCCTTAACATGTAACACCAACAATACCAAGCAAAGCAAACATAAAATAACAAGAGTAAAACAAATAGATGGTGTAAATTCTGCAGGGCTCCCCTCCTTCTCAATTGCTCACCAAACTGTGACAAATTTCTGTTACCAATCTATCCTTCGTGTCAGGTGATCAGGCTGACACTGCAGGACGTTGGGGAAGATAAAGAAAAGACACCATATGGCTGAATTTTAAAGCTTCATTAATAAAATAATAAAACAACAATGGAGAGTGTTGGGAACGCTCCCACATCATTCAGGAAAAACATTAATGCCCCAGGCCCTAGGCCATTTTCATACTCACACATGTCCAGACTGGCCACGTCTGCGTCTAACGGTCAGAGAAGGGAGAGAGGTAACGAGAGATTATCCTGTATACAGCTTGCCCAGAATTTCCAACATGCTTCTGCTCTTGGGAAGGCTGTTATTTCACACCCTGGAATCTCCTGCGGTGTCACTTTCAGAGATTCCAGTCCAAGTCAGCTGCCTGTGGCTTCCTCGGTGTCACGAAACCACACCGGCTCCGAGGTCACAAAGGCAGACTGTTGGATCTTACTGGACAGTTAACCTTTGCAAATGTAATCTCAGTTCTGTAATTTGTATTGCCTTTGGTTTGCCTCTGTCTATATATTTTTTTTTCACAGCCAGCTGGGCCAAAAGCCATTTTTCTTTGTACTTAGCATAGTCTGCATTGATTCTTGACCTTGAACACAGAGGAACTTTCTCTTTATCTCTGGGCCAAGCTGAATTTCAAATTAACCTGTTCCTTTGCTCAATAGACAAATTGCTCACACTGTCAGAGGCTTTTTGGTGATTAAAAGCTCCCCTTAGATGTATGATCTTATCTAGATTGAAGGTACCTTCTAGTGGGCACTGTTTAGATGGATGTTCACGCATGTAAAGATTCCAATTCTCTAAATACCTGCAGGTTGTTGGACCATAATGTACGTACATGAAATAAGATGGGGTACCCTTAGAGGCTGAGGTGGAATGTTTAGATTGTCCCCCACCCGTTTTCCACACACAGACAGGGAGGATGCCCTGTCCGTGCTAGGGACACATAAGCTAAGGATCTCTCCCTATAGGGTACTCACACAGGAGAGGCTAACGAGGATGGCGACGACCCTCCTACACCTCCCTTCAGCAAAGAGCATTGGCTAGTCTCTGGGAAACAGCGCGGCTTACTCTGATTGCATCCAGTGAGATGATCAGACTGTTAGTAGCCCACATGCAAAGGAAACGGGGAGGGAAGATGGGTACCCACGCTCCAAGACCTAGATAGCTTCCTCACCGGACGATGCCAGGCCGAGTCAGCCCACCATGGATCGGATTTCCTAAAGATCCACTAGTTACCGGGCTTGCATTAGAGTAGTACTGGTCACGAGCTTTGGCTTCACAGGGTATTCTGGGCGTCTTCCAGTAACAGTCACTCACACTGGTGTATACATGCACACACCAAGGCCTTTATTCTAAATACCACGATGCATCTGTACCTTACATCGGGACTCAATACCATGAGGTGGTATAACAACCCCTCTTGAGGCGGTAAAAACCCCTCAGCACTGGTGCATACCTAATGCATTTCCCTCTGCACTACCTTGTTGGCCAACCCAGCAGTTTCCCAGTACTGCTATAAACTAACCTTATTGGGGCTTTTCCCCAAATATCATTCTGCATCTGATCTTGCTGCACAGTCAATAAGATCAGATGGCTTGAGCCCAACAGAGACAGACGTCCCTACAGACAGTCCTCCTCCAACATCCCAATAGAGATTTCAAAAGGTCTCATACCTCTCTTGTGGCGCTATGGGGTTCGAAGGGGAACGATCCGTAGCAGCCGTCTGTGGGTCTGTGGGCGTTGCCATCCCAGACGAGCCCCCAAATTGTCAGAGAAAAACTCAGTTCTCACTTTTTCTTTGGGTGCAACAGATTCAGATACTTTATTATTTCTCAAGCAACTGCAATAGAGGGAGGGAGTGTCCTAGGACATAGGGTTGCCCCAGTCCCGGACAGGTCTCTCAACAGGTAAACAATTACAGCAAGCATTTTTACCTTTGTTACAGACAATAACAAGCAATAAGACAGACTATAATGAGCAACAGCTGCATTTTGTTTATACATAGGCTATTCTGCTATCTTATTTTTCTCACTTTCTGGGCATCAATCTGCGTATTTGATTATCAGTGCAAGGTCGTGATAACTTCTCACACAGTTCTTTCCTACTCGCCTCACACTATCCTCACTTCTACAAGTCTCACATCATTAGGGTTACAGCTGGCCTAACTCTTGCTAACAGACTGACATGCATTAAGATCTTCTACAAATCCTTGTCAATTCTTTCCCTTCTTCCACAGGGCTCTGCCCCTCCCTTCATAAGAACATAAAAATGGCCATACTGAGTCAGACCAAAGGTCCATCCAACCCCACATCCTATCTGCCAACAGTGGCCAATGCCAGGTGCCCCAGAGGGAGTGAACCTAACAGGTAATGATCAAGTGATCTCTCTCCTGCCCTCCATCTCCACCCTCTTGACAAACAGAAGCTAGGGATACCATTTCTTACCCATCCCGGCTAATAGCCATTCATGGATTTAACCTCCATTAATTTATCTTCAAAAGGAACAAGGAGTACTTGTGGCACCTTAGAGATTAACAAATTTATTTGAGCATAAGCTTTCATGGGCTAAAACCCACTTCATTGGATGCATACAGTGGAAAATAGAGTAGGAAGATATATATTTGCACAGAGAACATGAAAAAATGGGTGTTGTCATACACACTATAATGAGAGTGATCAGTTAAGGTGAGCTATTAGCAGGAGAAAAAACCTTTTGTAGAGATAATCAGGATGGCCAGTTTCCAACTGTTGACAGGAAGGTGTGAGTAGCAGTGGGGGGGACAAATAAACATAAAGAAATAGTTTTACTTTGTGTAATGACCCATCCACTCCTAGTCTTTATTCAAGCCTAATTTCATGGTGTCCAGTTTACAAATTAATTCCAATTCAGCAGTCTCTCGTGAGAGCCTGTTTTTGAAGGTTTTTTTGTTGTAATAATGTGACTTTGAAGTCTGTAAATGAGTGACCAGAGAGATTGAAGTGTTCTCCATCTCATTTTTGAATGTTACAATTCTTGATATCTGCTTTGTGTCCATTTATTCTTTTACATAGAGACTGTCCAGTTTGGCCATTGTACATGGCAGAGGGGCATTGTTGTCGCACGATGGCATATATCACATTGGGAGATGTGCAGGTGAACAAACCTCTGATAGCGTGGCTGATGTGATTAGGTCCTATGATGGTGTCCCTTGAATAGATATGTGAACAGAGTTGGCAATGCGCTTTGTTGCAAGGATAGGTTCCTGGGTTAGTGTTTTTGTTGTGTGGTTGCTGGTAAGTATTTACTTCATGTTGTGGGGCTGTCTGTAAGCAAGGACTGGCCTGTCTCCCAAGATCTGTGATAGTGAGAGATCGTCCTTCAGGATAGGTTGTAGATCCTTGATGATGCGCTGGAGAGGATTTAGTTGGGGGCTGAAAGTGATGATTAGTAGCATTCTGTAACTTACTTTTTTAGGCCTGTCTTGTAGTAGGTGACTTCTGGGTACTCTTCTGGCTCTGTTAATCTGTTTCTTCACTTCAGCAGGTGGATGTTGTTGTTGTAAGAATGCTTGATAGAAATCTTGTACGTGTTGGTCTTTGTCTGAGGGGTTGGAGCAAATGCTGTATCTTAGAGCTTGGCTGTAGACAACAGATTGTGTGGTGTGGTCAGGGTGAAAACTGGAGGCATGTAGGTAAGTGTAATGGTCAGTAGGTTTCCAGTATAGGATGATGTTTATGTCACCATCACTTATTAGCACTGTAGTGTCCAGGAAGTGGATCTCTTGTGTGGACTGGTCCTGTCTGAGGTTGATGGTGGGATGGAAATTGTTGAAATCATAGTGCAATTCCTCAAGGGCTTCTTTTCCATGGGACCAGATGATGAAGATGTCATCAGTGTAGCACAAGTCGAGTAGGGACGTTAGGGGACGAGAGCTGAGGAAGCTTTGTTCTAAGTCAGCCATAAAAATGTTGGCATATTGTGAAGCCATGAGGGTACCCATAGCAGTGCCGCTGACTTGAAGATATATGTTGTCCCCAAATGTGAAATAGTTGTGGGTGAGGACAGAGTCACAAAGTTCGGCCTCCAGGTTTGCCATGACATTATCGGGGATACTGTTCCTGAAGGCTTGTAGTCCATCTTTGTGTGGAATATTGGTGTAGACGGCTTCTACCTCCATAGTGGCCAGGATGGTGTTTTCTGCAGGATCACCAATGGATTGTAGTTTCCTCAGAAAGTCAGTGGTGTCTCGAAGATAGCTAGGAGTGCTGGTATCATAGGGCTTTATTGCCAAGAGACGGAGAAACTTGGCCAGCAGCAGGGGGTGCAGAACACCACCCTAGTGTGACGTAACAGCGCCTCCGGGATCCTGACATCCCAGCACTTTACACACCTTCCTGGAGCCTCCCAGCCCCCCGAGCTGTTGGGACTGCAACCCCAACTCTACTGATGAGAAAGAGGCCTGGTGAGGGGAAACTACTGGCTCAGGGTCACACCAAGTATCAGAAGTATGGATGGGACCCAGCAGTCCTTCTTTCCAGCCCCTTTGCTAACCACTGCTGCACACCCCCTCCCACAGCTGGCAATTACAAGCAGGCTCTCATGGCTGTTCCCCCTGCCTTTGAGAGGGAGTGTGGCAGTGGCATCACGAAGGCCTTTTGCAGGACCTCAGACTCATAGACTTTAGTGTCAGAAGGGACCAAAAGGATCATCTCTAGTCTGACCTCCTGCACAAAGCAAGCCACAGAACCCTACCCATCCAATTCTATAACAAACCCCTAACCTATTTCCGAGTTATTGAAGTCTTCAAATTGTGGTTTGAAGACCTCAAGCTGCAGAGAATCCACCAGCAAGTGACCCATGCCTCACGCTGCAGAGGAAGGCGAAAAACCTCCAGGGCCTCTACCATTCTGCCCCGGAGGAAAATTCCTTCCCGACCCCAAATATGGTCATCAGCTAAACCCTAAGCATGTGGGAAAGACTCACCAGCCAGCACTCAGGAAAGAATTCTCTGCAGTAACTCCGATCCCATCCCATCTAACATCCCATCACAGACCACTGGGCATACTTATCTGCTGATAATCAAAGATCGATTGCCAAAATTAAGCTATCCCATCATACCATCCCTTCCATAAACTTATCAAGCTTAGTCTTAAAGCCAGATATGTATTTTGCCCTCACTACTCTCCTTGGAAGGCTGTTCCAGCACTTCACTCCTCTAATGGTTAGAAACCTTCGTCTAATTTCAAGTCTAAACTTCCTAGTGTCCAGTTTATACCCATTTGTTCTTGTGTCTATATTGGTACTAAGCTTAAATAATTCCTCTCCCTCCCTAATATTAATCCCTCTGATATATTTATAAAGAGCAAGCATATCTCCCCTCAGCCTTCTTTTGGCTAGGCTAAACAAGCCAAGCTTTTTGAGTTTCTTTTCATAAGACAGGTTTTCCATTCCTCGGATCATCCTAGTAGCCCATCTCTGAACCTGTTCCAGTTTGAATTCATCCTTCTTAAACATGGGAGACCAGAACTGCACACAGTATTCCAGATGAGGTCTCACCAGTGCCTTATACAACGGTACTAACACCTCCTTATCTGGTCAGATTGGTCAGAGGTGGTGGGGAGGTGGTGACCTCACAGAGTGATGCTGACATCAGCCAGGCAGGACAGGGTTGATGGGCCAGGGAAACCTCAGAGACCTGTGTGGCTTTGCTTCAGCAAATCTCCTTCTTCAGGTCCTTCTTTGAGGATGGAGGGAGTATTTGGGTTCATGGCCGCGAGTGCCAGGAGGAATCTCTTTCGAGTTTTCTCCTTCTCTTTTAGTGATTTTATTAGAAAACAGTCATCCCTGTTTAGAAGGTAAGAGCCTCCTGGAGGTTTGAAACCTGTTCAGTCTGATCCATCTGGTGAGAGTTGAATTCTAGGCATTGAAAACACGAATTTAAGGAGGCAGAATATTATTCCACACCTGGGATTTTGTCCCTTAGAATCACTGGGGAAATTAGGATTTGTCCTTTTGGTTTCACCTTTTCCTCCCTCCCTCCTTTCTCTTCATCTCTTGCTTTTATCCTTTCTCCTGTTTCCCAACACAAAGAGATGCATGCGTGTGTGTTGCGGGGGAGTGCTCTGCAGCTCCCACTGTGGGAGGTCCACCCAAAAATGTGAAGCTGAAATAGTGCTCGGGCAGTGATCTCCACCAGTGACCTGGGCCATCCTTTGGGCTCTCTGGTAAGAACCCTCAGCCTCCCGTCCTCAGTCTCTACCCTGATTTGCTGAGCAGGGGGTTATTGACAGGGAGGAGACTCAGCTCCTTGTTCTCTTTATAAGTCAGAACCAGTTCTATGTTTGATGAATTTTGCTGCTTCTCTGCATTAATTGTCTCTGAGCAGTTCATGATTCTCTCTAACATTGCAGTTCTCCTCAAATACTTGCTGAATAATTACTGTCACTGTTGTTGGTCTGGAGCTCATCTGAGAGCACTTTATTCAGGTCATTCAGTGTCTGAAATTCAAGATCTGATGGTTAGTTTGAAAATCAGGGCTCTTGGGTCCTATTCCCAACTCTGCCTCTGACTGGCTGTGTGACCTAAGACAAGTCAATTCTCCTTTCTCAGGGTATGGCTACATTTGGAATTTCAAAGCGCTGCCCTGGCAGCGCTGCAGCAGCACTCCTGCGGCAGCGCTTTGAAGTGTGAGTGTAGTCAGAGCGGCAGCGCTGGGAGAGAGCTCTCCCAGCGCTGCCTGTAAACCACATCCTTTATGGGTGTAGCGCGCGGCTCCCAGCGCTGCCGCCCTGATTACACTGACGCCTTACAGCGCTGTATCTTGCAGCGCTCAGGGGGGTGTTTTTTCACACCCCTGAGTGCGAAAGTTGTAGCGCTGTAAAGTGTGAGTGTAGCCAGACCCTCAGCCTTAAGTTCTCCCTCTTTCAGGTAGGGATAATAATGATCTGCTCCTACCTACCTCAACACACTCACTCTTCCCCACCACACACACACTGTCTCTCCCCACACACAAACAGTCTCCACACTGCAGTTGAAAAGCAGCTGGCAATTTAGTTCGAGGCCCCTAGAACAATGGGATAGAGAAACCTCCATCACTGAAAGTGCAGCCATAAAGACAACACACAGCAGCCTTCCCTTACAGGTGGGGGGGGGCAAGAAGGGAGATCATCCGAACTCCCTGAATTCAGGTCACTTTCCTCAGCTGAGCTGCCTAAGGGGAGGGCAGAGAGCAGCAGCTTCTAATGCTCCCCTCAGAGCACAGCCCGGGTGGGGAAAGTGACCAGGACTCATGGAGCACATTGTGTTGCTCCTCGCTCCCCCCCAACCCTCTATGCGCCCATGGAGGAGCATTGAGGCAGGGGAGAGCAGTGAGCACCTTTGCACTGCCACACGGTGCCCTTTGACCCCATGGAGCCCTGGGTGACTACTGGGGGGCCCTACCTCTAGTGCCGGCCAGGCTCCCCAGCACAAGTAGCAGAAAACACAGAGACGGGCCACCCACTGTGCAGTAGTAGCCTGGGCGGCTCGTAATGGAGGCTCGAGGGGGCTCAGCCTCCTCAAACCTTGTTTTGCCAAGGGGACAGTGGGGCCCATGACTAGGGTCCCTAGCCAAATTGGACCCCCTGGAAAAGTCTCCCCCACGGTGGCTCCAGGGCTGGAGGAGCTACCACTCCTTGCTACAGCCCAGGGGCTGCAGCAGGGGCACAGAGCTTCTCTGGTCTCAGGGCCGCAGCGGGGCAGGGGTAAAGGAGTGATAGGGTGGGGCCAGTGGGGGAAGGGGTGGAACAGATATGATAGTGGATGGGGCCATGAGTGGAAGGTGTGGAAGGGGGCAGAGCCACAGACAGAATGGGGGGGGCATGGTTCTGGAGCTGGGGCCCTCGCACTTGTTCTCCCTTTCCCTGGGCTTTGGCATCACTAGCCCCTGCTTAGCGAGTAGGGTTCATTGGTCCCCATAATGTGGGGTGTGACTCCTAGGGGGACACAGGAACATTCATGGGGGCACCTCAGGGCCTGAGCCAACCCCCATGGAGGGCTGGGAGGAAGCACCACTCAGCCCCACCCTGTCCCAGCTCTTCCCCAACCCCATCCTCAGCCTGAGACTCTGGCTCCCAGCCTGGCGTCGACCCCTCTACCCCTGTTCGCACCCCTTTCCCCAGCAAGCAACAGCCCCACTCCTCCCTGCCCTGGTTCTTGACCGTGGCTTCCGAGGCGCCACAGCCATGGCTAAGAGGGCACAGTGTGAAATGTTTGGGGACCACTGTTTTAGGATGACATCCTCAATCACTTCTCTGCAGTCCAATAAAAGCTATTCCTCACCCACCTACCCCTCCATCAGGACGGACTAGGTATGTTCTGCTGCCCTTCACTCATACAGGAAGGAGAATAACATTTCATTCCACTCAATCCTAAAGTGATTTGTAACCCACCACCATCCCGAACTGGTCATTTTGGGGAACCAGCCCCATCATGCTGCATAGCTAGGCAGAGTAGGTGTGTCTATGCAAACATGGGTCTGTTCCACAAGTCTTTCCCCAGCTCCTCACTAGATGTGAGGGGGGAGCTCATTCAGACCCTGTTTACGCTTAGTATTGGGAAATTCCTTAGTGTCCCTATCTCTGCCAACCTTAGATTTATTCTCCTGTCCCTTTCCTGATAGCTCAGATGAGGTGACCGAGTGGTTAAGGTAATGGACTGCTAATCCATTGTGCTCTGTACACATGGGTTCAAATCTTATCCTCATCAGAGACATTTAGTCTTTGCCCTCTTTTATAGACAACCATCTCCCCCTTTGGTACAATAACAGCTCTAGCAATGTTGCTTCTTGCAAACAAAAACTTTCTTAGAAACTCAGACCCCCCCATTGCTTTAAATAAAATGTCTAAATCCCACATTTCTAAATTGTTTTTCTCTAGTCCTGTATTTCTTGGCTTTTCTCTCAAAAGGGAACATCCTCATAATCTCCCCCAAACACCCTGGGACCTGCCCAAATAATTAAAATACCCCCATCCTGAGCAAGGCCACAACAGTGAACCAGAGCTAGTGTCCAGGCCAAGCTGTTCTGAAGGAGGCAACTGAAACATTTTCTCTCTGCTTCCCTTGGAAAAGTCTGACTGGGAAAAGAAAATTCCCCAAATTGAAAATTTTCTGCTGAAAAACCAGTACTAGTCTGTTTGGGGACTTTGAATGTATTATTATTATTTTCTTCTGATTTCTGAATCCGTTTTGTCCTCCAGATGTGTTTTTAGCTGTTGGGGAGAGAGGCCAACTCATGATGTCTCTACCCTTCTTTCATAGTTTCTTCCAACTTTCTAGAAAGCTCCTTTGCTTGGATGTGAGTCAAGCAGTGTCCATTGTCGCTGTGCTATCTCAGAGAAGTCTGCATTGTACACGGTTCCTAGGATAGTCCTTGGGAGTGTGGATCCCTTTAATGGGCCAGCAGCGAGTCTGACTCCTCCATTGTCGCACCTGAAAGGCTGATAGTGGGCATTTCCCAACCTTATACCATGTCTCAGTAATGCACACAGAGCAAACTTCATAACTTCCCAACCAATGCTACACACACAGCCCAACACAATATTAATGTTCAACAGATCAAGACTTTTGAAATGATACCTCACCAGGCAGACTTTGTACAAACCGTATCATCATTATATGAGAGTGGTGAATATGGGGCTTCCAGGTGCTGCTTTGAGCACAGCGTGCCACACCTGGGCTGACATTGCAATGGAGATGTACCCTTAGAGTCCATCTCTCCTGAGATAAAGATGGCAGCATGGCCGGCCTGGGTCATCTGACTTGGGCCCATGGAGCTAAAGGTGAGGGGCTAAAATCTGTGATGCAGATATTTGTGTTCACACTGAAGCCTGGGATCAGAAACCCTCACCCCTCCTGGAATTTGAGGTTGGGCTCAAGCCCATCAGTCTGCACTGTAATTTTATAGTCTTGCAGCCTAAGCCCCATGACCCTGAGTCACCTGACCCGGGCTTTGAGACAGGTGTCCTGGGTATTTTAATCACAGTGTAGACATAACATTAGGATATGTCTCCAGTGCAATGAAACACCATGGCTGGCCCGTGTTGCATTAATCCAGGATAGCGGCTTGGTCTGTAAAGTTGCATTGTACGTGTCTCGGCTCAGGCTCAGTCCCCTGCTCTAGGAGCCCAGAAGGTTGGGAGGGAGTTTAGCCTGTGGAAATGGTAAAACTGCAGTGGAGTATTACTCTGGACTCATGGTATTTCTCCATCGATCTGTCTCCTTTGAAGCAGGGACAAAAACACGTCCTGCTGCATTCGTTATTTCATAGGGTGGTCTAGGATTTTCATTCTCAAGCACAGTGCACAAAGTAGGACTCAATCCTCAGTGTAAATCAACAAATTACCAACACATCAGGGATTCCAATTAAAGGGGCAGGTTTTCTCTGGGCACTGAGATTTTTCAAGGAGTTGGTGGCTCCTTTCTTTCCTCACCCTGGAGTAAACTCAGCTTTTTATTCCATCCTTGATGATTCGTGGAATAACAGCAGCAGCCTGAAGAAAGTGGAGAGGGAATATCTCATTGCCAGAGGTGAAGGTGGCCACGTCCCCTCTATTTGACCATTGCCATTGCAGGAGAGAAGGTTTCAATGGAATCGAATGCCCTGGCTCAGACAAGTGACACAGGAAGATTTTGCTGTTTATGGATCCATGCAAGGGAAATTGTGTCTCTCTGTGAAAATGAGGAGGGAAATGAAACACCCACATGGTGGCACCTAAGGCAGAAGGGAACCTTATAGGATTAGAATAGGATAAATTCTCAAGCAGCATGTTCCTTACTTTGCCCGTCTGTCAATTTTGATGATTATCAATGGAAATATTTTGCCATTGGGTTGTGCGTTTACACAGAAATTGACATTTGCCAACAAATACGTATTTCTTCCAAGCCTGCCTATTCTGCCGGGGGAGAGTTCAGAAGGACAGAGTCACTCTTCCCCGTCCCCATGCCAGCCTGGGCTCTCCATGCTGCCCACTTCCCACAATGCTGGGATCCTCCCTGATCTCTCCTCGGACCTGTGCTCCCCACCTCCTCTTCTGGGATCCCTTCCCCACACTGTCCAAATGCCCTGCTTGTAGGATCCTTCCCCCTTGCCCATCCTCCCTTCTGAGCAAAAGCTCTGCACTATTCCCAGACTGGGAATTGAACCCCAGGCCACGTGGGTGAAAACCAGGAATCCAGATCACTAGACTAGATGGGTCTGGGATTGTGCTGTTTGTCTACTAAGCCAGCCCCTCATGAGAGCAGCAGTGCCACCCAGCAGGGATTGCACACAGGGCTGCATTAACCCTTCGGGTGCCGAGGTTTTCCCTCTGTCCAGCACATATGATCAGGAAAGAGACATCAGGGCTCCCAGGTGCTGCACAGACCATGACTGAGATAGGGACCCCATATTGCGCTAGGTACAGTACAATCCTTGGCCAACACTGGGACACCTAGGGGGTTCTCCTCAATTTCCCCGAGCCTCTGCTGCCCAACTGCTTCTGATCCCATCTGGATCACACACACCCCACAAAAACCCCACCTTTCCAAACAGTCCTCCTTTTCCTGCCCTCTAATTTTGCTTGCACACCCTGGGACCATCTCCTCTCTTCCTCCCTCTCCTCCCCCTGAGGTGAGCAGAGATGGAGGCAACTTCAGCCACTGGAGACAACCCCAGAGAGCGCTGCAGCCAGCCCCGGGGGGAGGGGTGTGTGCAAACCCAGGAGGGGGCCAGCTGGGAGTAGGGGGTGCTGGGAAGAAGGAGGCAGGAGGGAGGAGAACAAAGCCCAGAGCCCGGGTGCGAGGCTGCTCCTGGGGGTGGGGCTCTGGCACAGCCTGGGGGTGGGGCAGCTCATAGGGGCAGGGCAACTCCTGGGGGCGGGGCTCTGGCTCAGCTCGGGGGCAGGGCAGCAGCTCTCTGGTTCTCCATGTGCTGCCAGCAGTGCTGGAGCCGCCTGAGCCGGAGTGGAGCCGATGTTCTCAGCTGCAGCCAGGACCTGCCCCCGGCCCCTCTGAGATCCAGATGGGGACAGAGACTGGGGCCTGGGGGTTCCCCTTGGTGTGGCTGGTGGGGGTGGGAGGGGAGGAGAGAAGCCGGAGCTGCAGGCGGGGGAAGGGTGGGGGGACAGATTGGGGGTTGGACGGTCTCTGTGCAGCCAGGAAAGTCCAGGGGGAGAGTGTGTGTGTGAGTGTCCCGGGCACAGGTGTGCCCATGGGCTGAGCCCCGGCACCCCAATACCCTGAGCTCCAGCTGGGGAGGCTGCTCCTCCCACTCCCGTGGAGGCTCCGGGGGAAGGGGAGGAGGCTGCGGCAGCTGCAGGTGGGTGCTCATACCCCCCAGGAATGACCTGCTGTTGGCAGCTTCTGGTGCCTCCTCCGCTGAGCTTTTTCCTGGGGGCAGCCTGCTTGCCGCTGTGATCAGCTGTTTGCTGGGCAGGCGCCACTCAGCTGCTCCCCCCCCCCTGCTCCTGCGGGGCTGAGTCCCCCCCAAACAGCCTTAGGGGTCGGGGTGGGCGGGGGTGCGGGGCCAGCAGCAGCACCGCCCGCCGCGCTTCCCTGGGGCTGCCCCACACCTCTCGGGCTGATGGCTCTGCCATGGCATCTGTGTGAATCACTGCTCCACGCCCGCCAGGCTCGGCTCCAGCCACAGCAGCATCGGGTGTCCTAGGGAGCCCGGCTAGGCTGGGTCAGGGGGCAGTGGGAGGTTGGGGGGAGGAGAAGCTCCAGATACCGACGGGGGGCGGGGGAGAGGAGCCAAGCTGGGGCAGGGGAGGAGAAGCCAGGCTGAGTTGGGAGTTGGGGGGAGAAGCCCAGACTCCAGCAGGAGCTGCAGTGGGGGGGATGGAGGGGGAGAGGAGCCACCCTGGGGCAGGGAGGAGAAGCCCTGGACCCTGGCAGAAGATGTGGGGCTGAAGTCCCCGACACGGGATCCCCAGCCACCTTAGTGGCAAAAGTTGCAGGGCTGAAGCCCTGACCCCACTCTGTGTGCAGCTGCCCTGAGCCCCTCTCGCTCCCATCCCCCCTGTGGAGCTGGCTCCCACTCTCTGGCTGTGGAGAAATTCAGCCCCAATCTTCCCATGTTGGGATCTCCATTTCCCCTCCGTCACCCAGCCATGAATGGATTTAGCCCAGGAGGCAGGATCAGCATTGGCCCCATTTGGCAGGTGGGCTCTAGGGCACAAAGAGGTGCAGTGACTTTCCCAAGGCTAAGCAGGGAGTCTGTGGCAGAATAGAGACTCAAACCCAGGACACCTGAGCCTGAGTCCTGTGCCTTAACCACAAGGCAACCTTCCCACCGAAGGAGAGGGAACCTCCTCTGCCACTTCGAGTGTGTGGGTGGGAGCAGCCATGAGACAGAGCTGCCAGGAGGTGGGGAGGGGGGGTTGAATAGTTGAGGGGGGTGATTAGCAGGTTGGTGGGGTCTCTGGAGGGGGCGGTCATGGGACAAGGAGCAGGGGGGTTGGATGGATTGAGGACTTGGGTGGTGCCTGGTGGGGGTGAAGCGGAGTTGAGGGAGGCAGGGAGCAGAGGGAGTTGGATGGGTAGAGAGTTCTGGGGTCCTGTCAGGGCGCAGGGAGCGGTTGGATAGGAGTGGGAGTCCCAGGGCTCGGGGTGGTGGTGTGGATAAGGGTCAGGGGGACAGGTAGGGGGTAGGGTCCTAGGAAGGCAGTTACAGTGGGGGGGGGGGCTCCCAGGAGGGGGAAGTCAGGGGACAAGGAGCCAGGAGGCTTAGATAGGGGGATGGGTCCTGGAGGGCAGGTAGGGGCAGGGTCCCAGGAGAGGGCAGTCAGGGGACAAGGAGCAGGGGCAGGTTGGGAGTTCTGAGGGGGGCAGCCAGGGGGCAGGAAGGGGGATGCAGTGCATGGGGTGAGGCTCCCTGGGTGCCCACCCTAATGAAATGTGCTGCGCACGCCTATAGTCACGGGGGTGAGCTACTTGCGTCCTTTTCCTGTTTGTGCCATTTCTTTCCGTCTCAAAACCTGATAACAATTCTCTCTAGTTCTTCCACTTCTCCCCCCTCCCCACATGTGGCTAGAAAATCCAAGGAGATTCCCTCGTTTTCCCTACAATTATTGACTCTCTAGTATCTTATTTTGCCCTATTTTCTCTTTAATTGTCCAATTGCCATTTCAGTTCTGCTCAGCTTTGGGATGTGAACCCAGCCCGTTTTATCTGCAGCAATGTGTCCTTGGTTAGGTGGGAATTTGCTATCCTGTGTCATTCCCTCAATGTGGGTGGTGGTTAGTAGGTGCTGGTTGGGGGAGCCCGCAGACATGGCTGCCTCTGGGAGGGGAGGGTGTGGCTGATCTCTGCCAGAAACAGGACATGGCCGAACAGGAGGGTAAGGGAGGAGCCGGTGTCCCTATGGAGCCTGTCCAGCCCCTTTGGTTCTGCTCCTTTCTAGCATTTTGTTCAGAGATTTTGTTACTGGGGAGGCTGAGAAATCTCCCTGTGGACTTAGCCTGGCAGGAGGGGCAGGTTTCCCCTGCAATAAAGAGATGGAGCATGTTCCCAGCATGGCAGAATCTAGGCTGTGTCTGTGCAGGGAGAGATCCTGGGGGAATCGTGATGTGACATGAACTAAAGCCTGTTCTGAAACCTCCACAACTGCCCTTCTCGCCCTGCCAGGCTGCAGGATGTTGTCCATGTTTTGCTCCAGCTCATCCCATCCTCCCATGGGACAGGGAAGGGAAACAGCTGCAGAGGAGCCTGTTCAGGTAGAGATTATCGGTGGAGGGGACTGGTGGGTTCCTGCTGGAGGGGAGGGACAGCAAATATACAGGAGGTGGGAGGCTTGGGCAGTCTGGTTTGGAGGTTGGAGTTTGCCAAAAAATTCCCAGGGTGGAGAATGGGGGGAGGCCAGAGTGTAGCAAACCTGTTGGGACTGGTTTAATATGCGGCTTCCATTCTAGGAACAGACCCATGAGGTTAGAGGGTGGAAATGCTCTAATTTGTGGAACAGAAACACCCCCCCAGGTGGGGCTAGGAAAACAGACCAGACTCCCAGGGCTGGAGCCCGACCTGATTAACCAGTGGCTGCTATGAGATGAGGGGGCACCCAGCAGTGAGGCTTGTGGGAGGGGTGTTCTTAACCTTTTTCTTTCTAAGACCCCCAACGTGCTATAAAAACTCCACGGCCCTGCGTATGCCTTGTCGTCTGCATATAAAAGCCAGGGCTGGCATTAGGGTTGGCAACCAGAGCAATTGCCTGTGGCCCCATGTGACAGGCCCCCCGCAAAGCTAATTGCTCAAGCTTTGGCTTCAGCTCCTGGTGGCAGGGCTCATGGCCCCAGGCTTCAGCCCCAGGCAGTGAGGTTTGGGCTTTCTGCCCTTGGCCCAAGGGAGTCTAACACGGGCCCTGCTTGGAGGACCCCTGTAACCTGCTTGCAGCCCCCCAGAGGTCCAGGGACCCCTAGTTGAGAACCACGGCCTTAGGGGATGTGCCCCTGCCCCATACCTAGCTCCAGGGCTGGCCTTAGAGAAAATGGCGCCTTGAGTGAACTTGTATTTTGGTGCCCCCCATCGCCCCTGGCCCTCACAGGCTCCCCACCATCACGTCCAGACCCCGATGCCTCCCTCTAGTGCTTAATCTTGATTGAAAGAGGCGCCAGAGCTCAGCCCTGGCACAAATTCAGCCCTGGCAGGGCGTCCTCCCAGCGGCGGCTGCTGGCCGAGCACCCAGCTCTGAAGGCAATGCCACCGCCAGCAGCAGCGCAGAAGTGAGGGTGGCCTGGTGTGTGGTGTATTGTGCAGCCTTTTATTGTATGTAAAGTGCATTTTGTAATGCGGCATTGCACCGCCGCGGGGTCGGCTCTCGTGACGACAGTGTCAAGCTTAACAGAGTGAAAGTCGCCTCTGTTACTTGCTTCAGATGTACAGTCTCTAGGAGCACACACAGAGCAAGGGTAGTGACCACACAGACATTCACAAGCACAAGGTCTGGTCAGTTTTACAAGTTTTATTAAAGTTACAGTTAAGGCTAGGAATACCCAGGCATGTAGACCAGGGGTCGGCAACCTTTCAGAAGCAGTGTGCCAAGTCTTCATGTATTCACTCTCATTTAAGGTTTGGCGTGCTGGTCATACATTTCAATGTTTTTTAGAAGGTTTCTCTCTAGAAGTCTATATATTATATAACTAAACTAGTGTTGTATTGTAAAATAAACAAGGTTTTCAAAATGTTTAAGAAGCTTCATTTAAAATGAAATAAAAATGTTGATCTTATGCTGCCGGCCCGCTCAACCTGCTGCTGCTCTGGGGTTCTGTTCACCTAGGCCGGCAGCGGGCTGAGCGGGGCCTGCAACCGGCACCCCGGCTGGCAAGGGTCCGTCAGCCAGAACCCCAGACCGGCAGCGGGCTGTGCGGGGCTGGCGGCCAGAACTCAGAGGGCTGGGGGCAGAGGGCTGGAGTCAGGGCTGGGGATTGGGTATGTGAGGAGGTGTAGGTGTCAGGACAGAGGGGGCACTGGGTATGGGTGGGGGTGCCAGAGTCAGGGCTAGGCTTGCAGGTTGAGGGGATGAAGGAGTCAAGCAGAGGGCTGGGTATGTATGAGGAAGGTACAGGGCTTGGGGCAGGGGCCTGGGGAGGGTGCGGGGCTCAGGGCAGAGGGCGTGGTGTGTGTGTGTGGGGGGGTCAGGGCTCAGGGGAGAGTGCTGAGTGACTGCCCCCCTAACAACTCTCAACCCCGCTGCTCCTTATCCCCTGAGTACCCCCTCCTGGGACCCCACCCCCTATCTAAGCCTCCCTGTTCCTTGTCCCCAGACTGGACTCTACCTCCTACCTGTCCCCTGACTGCCCCAACTCTTATCCACAGCCCTGTCCTCAGCCCAGACCCCCGGGACTCCCATGCCTATCCAACCACTCCCTGCCCCCTGACAGGACCCCCAGAACTCGCAATCCATCCAGCCCCCCCAACTCCCTGCCTGCCCTAACCCCTTTCCACACCTCTGCCTCCTGACAGGACCCCCAGAACTCCCAACTCATACAACTCTCCCACTCCTTGTCCCCTGACCACCCCCTTCAGAGACCCCCGCACCCTAACTTCCCCCCCCAGGACCCTCCTTGCTCCCGGTCCCCTGACCCCTATCCACCTCCTGCCCCCTCACAAACCCTGGGACTCCCATGCCCCATCCGACCTCCCCATCCAACCCACCCTGCTCCCTGTCACCTAACTGCCCCCACCCTTTTCCCAACCCCCCAGCTCCGGGCCCCTTACCATGAGGCTCCACACAGAGCTGGATACCCTGCTCCGCGGGAGCACACAGCCCCACCCCTGCGGTTGAGCGGGGAGCATGTCTACCCACCTGCAGAGCCAAACGCTGCCCTCGGGAGCGCACAGCCCCAAGCCCCAGAGCGCTGCATGCAGCGGCAGGGCTCCAGGGGAGGGGAGAAGGCGGGAGAGGGGCAGGCAGCTTGCTGCGCTCGGCCCCGGAGTGCAGACCCCGCGGCTTCCCGTGCCGGGAGAGTGGGGCCATTTGCCCACCCCGTGCGCATGGCTATGCTTCTGCTCCCTGCCTCCGCGGGGGAAGTGGAGACAGAGGAGAGCGCGCCGGGCTGGGCAGGATTTTTAGTGGCATGCTGGAGTCCTGGCAGGCTCCAGCGTGCCATTAAAAATTGGCTCGTGTGTCATCTTTGGCACGCGTGCCATAGGTTGCCGACCCCTGATATAGACATTCTATAAAGACCTGTGCAAAAGTTACAACTCTGCGTCTACTCACATCCTGAACAATAGTATTAGGGTCTGATGTGTCTCTTGTGGAATGATCATCAGTGGAGGGATGGTTCCATAGGGAGCTCAATTTTCCCGCTCTGGGCACCCTCTTTTTATAATATGGTTCTGATTATACTTCATTAGCATTGACCTGTATCCTGTGATTAAAGGCACCTCTTTCCAAATGTGCCTTACAGAACTTTTTTATTTAAAATTAATCTTCTGGCTAATTGTTCACCCTATTACCACTTGGTACCTCTTCTCCCATCATCTTAAGGCATCAGGTTATTTCTCGACCATTTACTTCTGTCAGTGTTTCTTAGCTCCAAGGCCTAAAATAGCGAAGCTAAAATCTTGCAGGTCTCCGCCTACAGGCCTTGTGTTTCAACCCTATTTACTTAGATACCGAATACATGATTATTCTTGCTACATACCGATCGATCGATTCCCTATTTAGCATACTGTGATTCTGTATGACATAACATATTAGTTACTTATAACACCACACAGTAAATGAATGGTAAACTAAAATCACTGGCTGCCGTTCCCACCCTTACTCCTACACTGCTGCTGTGGCTTGTAGTGCCCTGCGCTCTGCCTGCAGCTCATGACGGGCTTTCTGCTCTCACACAGGGGCTGCATCTTGCTAGAGCCCCAGATACCCTGCAGCTCTGTGGTTGCTCCTGGCTCACCAGGGGCCATTTCAGATTTTGTGGAGAGGGGCAACTTGAATTGTGATCTCAGGGGCTACTGAGGCACCTGAAAACTGTAGCGTTTTTTACAGAAAATAACTTAGAAATTCACTGATGAGCAGTGTATCTCATTGTTATGTAAAAAAAGATAAATATATACTGACTCCAATTACAGCCACGTACTAAATTTAGAACAATCAGGAGATCATACAGCAAGATATTCCCATCCCAAGCCTTGAGGTATCAGTTCTGGAGCTTTAATGCAGGTATCAGAAACACAAGTTTGATACTTTGCACCCTCTCTTTAGCAGAGATAAATAAATACAGAGAAAAGAAGCAGATTTTACTTAACAGACACACTCTGTGTTACTGCAGCCATCTCCTCTATTTTGGTCAATTGGCTTTCACTCCACTGAAAACATATTTACTTAATTTTCCATACGTGATTAAGGTTTTTTCTCTTTTATTAAGAACGGGAATTTATTTTCTAGTTATTTTGGCATTTATGTTTACTGATCAGAATCATGTATGTGACACTAACATTTGACTCCATCTTTGCTATTAGTATCGTACTTGGAACTGCATTTATTTTCATAGGAATTTTAAGTTACTTTCCAGATTTAACTGTATCATGAAGTTTGGGGGAGACAGGTCCCTGCACCTCCCCCACTTCCTGCCATTCACTCTAACTCTCAGCCAGCCAGTAAAATAGAAGGTTTATTAGACGACAGGAACACAGTCCAAACCAGAGCTTGTAGGTACAGACAGCAGGACCACTTGGTCAGGTCCATCTTGGGGCGGGGGGTAGGGATCCAGACTCAGTTCCCCAGCCAGCTCCAAACTGAAAAATCCCCTCCAGCCGTCTCCTCCAGCCACATCCCCCGGCTCCTCCTCCAGCCTTAGTCCGGTTTCCAGGGCAAAAGATGTCACCTGGCCTCATCCCCCCTTGGGCTCAGGTTACATGCTCAGCTATTGTCCCTCAAGTGAAGTCAGACCCTTATATCCCATCCCCAATGCAGACAGTCCCAGTAAAACTTCCCCGCAACATCCCCAGGTCAATCCTCCCCACTCCCTGCTTCATCACAGACTAAAAATACAATCTGAAGATAAGTGATCTTCATCTGCACAGTGTCTGAAGTTTTGAGTTTTAGTTAATTTTTTTCAAACAAGCCCTGCTAAGGTAAGTACAAGCAAAATGTACAGTCTGTTGTTTGGTAGTAGCATTTGAAATAATGAATGACAAAGCACGATATGGTAATAACAGTAATAATGATAATTACTGCAGCCAGGACAGGTGAGGCATTTTAGAACTCATTACTCAAAGAACTGAATTTAAGCATAAGACAGAATTAAAATGATGAAATGCACAGACCAGTTAAAAAGCTAAACTAACAGCACTGTCATCCTGACCGAATGGGAAAGAATAAAATTACAGAGCCTATACGTACTTCGCACATTTTAACAGGAAGTAAAAAGAAGTAGTAACAGTAATTGAAGTGTCTGTTGTGGGGTGGGTGTGTGTGTGTGTGTGTTGGGGGAGTGTGAGACACAGCCCTCTGTCATTTCCAGCACAGCGGCACTCACTAGTCCGAAGGCTCGTTCACACTGCAGCAGGGGCCAGCAGCTCCCACTCCTGACCCAGAGGCAGCAGCACAGAATCTTGGCCCCCCAGCTCAGCTCAGCTCAGCAGAGACTGGGCACAGAAGCAGGAGGGTGTGGCCACCCCGACATCAGCAACCCCCCCTGCGCAGCACACAGGAGGCTCCTGGGAGCAGCTTGGCAGGGGCAACTCCAAGTGTGGGGAGGGGGCAGGGCTTCAGGAACAGTTGTAGGGCAGACTGCTGAAGAGAAGTGGGGAGAGGAGAGACAGAACACCCCTGCTGGAGAAACCCCCTCAGCAAGGCCCCCCTGGACCGTCATGTAGTCTGCTCCCCACTAAGTCTGATCCTGTCCAGCTCTTCACAATGAGAACAGCGTTGGGCTCCCTGCCAGCGAGCTCTCCCTGCACCCTGCTAGGGCCTCCATCTCCTGTATCCGTCTGTGGTTAGTGGGGTGATGGATCTGCTGGAAGAGACAAGGGGCTCTCACTTCGTCCCCTCACCCTGGCGTTTCCTGGCTTCTCTGAGCGAGGTGTGGGTGGGACTCCTGACTGTGAGCCACCCAGACCCTCCATTTGATTGGCTTCTCTCCCCCATGAGTGTAGGGCAGCAGGTCCTGAGTGTTGGACTCTTGCTCTTTCAGGGGCCGGTGACCTTCGAGGAGGCGGCTGTGTATTCCTGCAGAGAAGAGGGGGCTCTGCTGGACCCCACTCAGAGCGCCCTCTACAGGGATGTCATGCAGGACGACTATGAGACAATGACCTCGCTGGGTAAGGAGTCCTGTCCCCTGGGTTATTAGAAGCTGTGGGGTCTCTGAAAAACCTGAGTAATAATAACTTTATACCTTTATTCATCATCCAAGTTTTGACAAGTTTCCTTGCCCGCCTTTTTTTGCCTTATCTCCCACCCACTAGAATAATTTTTAGACATTTGTCATCAGTCATTTTGAAATTGAGTTTAATGTATCCTTATTGGCTACATTAATAACTGTTTTTTAAAATTAATTAATAAAATTATAAATAAATAAAAAGTAAATAAAAATGTTTAAAAAATTATTAAAAATTAAATCTTTTTAAGAGGAAAATATGCTGCCTGTAGAATTATAAGCTGAGTAAATAGGTGTGTGACTGACACGTGGCTTGTGTGACAGTCAAATGAGCTCCTCTTTTGATAAAAGTGAGTATAATGTTGCCATTCTAGAGCCCAACGGTGAAAGGAGACCAGAACCATGTGAGAGGAGGAGAGGAAGGGGAGAGTAGCTAATTCTGGGGTGCCAGGACATGGGGAGGGTGTATGCAGGGTTAGAGCTAAGAAGGAGGTACTAAGAGACGAGGAGGGAACACAAGAAGCTCCGAAGATGGCGGGAGGTGGTGCCGGCTGAGAGTGATGAGACGAAGAGATGGGGTGTGTGGAGGAAGGGCACCCAGGAAGTGGGCTGGGTGGGTCAGTGGAGGGAGGAGAGGTTTGGGGATCTAGAGCTGTGAGGGATCCCAGGCCTTTAGCCCCAAATCCCTACTCAAACTTTGTTGCTTGAGAGCCTGCACTCCAGTTTTCTTTCTGTTCAGTTTCACTTCATTATATGTTTCCTCCCCCAAATACTATTTGAACTCTTCGCCACCCTCTCCCACTCATTACCTCCCTTCCCATATAACCTCCACATCTCTATGCACAGTGACCCTGGCCACTGATCCTGAGTCCTTGTTGCATTCCTCCCTCCCATAGCACTGCCACTACCGAGGCGCAAATGTTGATGATATCACAGGGTGGTAGTGTAGCCTGTATAATTTTTACACCTATAAGATTACATGTTGGGGTACAACTTGCCCTTGTACATGGCTCCTCAAACTTAACTGAGAAGATGGAATTTGGTGAAACAGACAAAAACTTGATTTCATACAGACAGTTATAATTGAAATCATAGGCATGGATCAATACACATAACAATTAGACTAAGATCAGAATAGTAAAGAGGGTGTTGCACTGTGCATGCTTTCGAGTCATGGACACCACTGGAAACAAAGATCGAGGGGCAAGGAAGGCCATCAGAAGGGAGGCCCTGCTTCAGTTTACACAATCTCAGGGCCCGACAAAATGAAAAAAATGATCACTAGGAGAGTTAATTTATCCACTTCCTTATGGCAATAGGTTGGCTATATACCATATCTGCTCCTTACTCTGATTACAGGAATGTCAATAGCTGCCCCAACCCATATGTGGCCTTTGGGGAGTCCATCATTTAGCATCAAGTCTTAATACTCGTGATTTACATCACTTAGTTATTAATAATTCCAATATATAAATGCGTCCAACTGCTGAGATACCGCATAGCAACCTAATTGCTAAAGTCTGCCCCAAACTTCCTTCTTTCAGAATCCTGTGGCGTATTGCACCTGTTTGTAGTTACTCCTTAGTCTGTCAAAATGAAGGTGCAAAATATCTGACCTGGGATTCTCTCCTTAGGCCTGTTCAGGTAAATCCCAGACTTTAGCATAACTTCTCCCACAAAGCCTCCACCTAATATAAGGCCCTTAACTTTAGCAAGCTTAATAACCCATTTATCTATGTTCACCTCCTTGCCCCTCCCCGCATGTTCCAAGCTAATAAGCAATACTCTGATAATGTTTACCTCTAGCGAGCATAAAATTACCCAAATGACATGGGAGTACATCATAGATGATAAAATCAGGTCAGGGTCAACAGGAGTGAGAGTTTGGAGAGAGTCCTGTGTCCTTCTCTCCCCATCTGCAGCAGCCACAAGCTGTTTTCCCTCCAGGCTCTTTCGATCTCTGAGCCTGTCCCTCCTGATGTTGCGTGGCCCAGTTCTTGTTTCTTACAGTCACCCTTTCCGGAAGAATTAGAGGCTGTTGCTCCTGAGTTTTAGTGTTTAATTCCCCAGCCTTCTCCACACACTGGGGGAGTTTAATTCTCCCTCCCATTACAACTAAGTCACTAGATTTCCTAATTCCCTAAAATGTGCTTTTGCAATGTCACAGTTCAGGGATAGCTAAGCCTTTGACCTGCCTCCATGGTCTGCTCAAGGAATGGCCCCTCAGGTATCAGGCCTCTAGCCAGCCCCTCTCTATGGGCAGGGACCCACATGCCTCTCCTTTTTGACCAGTGTGTGAGGATTGCAGCTTGTCCTCCACTGTGTTTGCTGGACTAACGTCCAGTTCCTGTGCTTTGCTTTCTCTCCAGGGGCTGTGAGCAGTGTGTGTGAGATAGAGGTGGGACTTTTGGTGATACTTGTATGATGCCAATATACACCTCATTTCCTGCTGTGGTTGGTATTGCTATGATTGTAAAGAGCAGGAGACGTGAGAGGTGTTGTCACATAGTTGTCATGGGGTGATATGACTGGGTCATTAAGGACTGTCTGGGACCTACTTATGTCAGTGGAATACCCAACAGAGACAAGGAAATAATTGTCCCCTGTCCATGGGAGGATCTCCACTTAGCTGAGTGAAGCATCCATGGACTTGTTATGCTCTTGGGAAGAGGAGGAACTGGGCTTGCAGATGCAGGGAGCTCTACCGGAGTGAAGACAAATGGACAGGGAAAGTGAGAGGAAACAAAACAGTTTTCTACAGCAGCTTAGCTCAAGGGCATTGGTCAGTATGGACTATATTGTCGTCTTTGCTTCTCTGTGCTAATGAAAAGACTTTCCAGTGCTGTGTGTCAGTTGACTAATAAACCCTGCTATGTTTTAAAAGTCTGCCCAGTGTCACAGCAAGAACTTTCTGATGTGCATTGAAGTATGATTGAGGAACAGTCTCTGAACAGGAGTGTAGTTCAGCTGGACCTGCTGGCAGAGCTCGCAGGTTGAAATGGGAGTGTTGAAGCCAGAGGCTCAGTCTCAGATGTTGAAGCTACATGGCCTGTCCTTGTGGAAGAGTAGGACCTCTTGGGAGTGTGGCGCACACAAGGGGCACCTCCCAAGGACTGTTTAAAAGCCAGGGCATTGCACAGATCCTATGGATTCATGACAGTGCCAGAGGTTAAGCCTTATGGGTATAAGATATAAAACAGAAAAAGGATCTAAATGTGTGTTTACCATGGCCCCCTCATCAGTCCTTGTAGGAATCCTTGATCTGTTCCAAAGTGTATTAAAACCTTCCTCTATGGGTTACCTCTTGGTTATCAGGTCGTGTCAGTTTTGTTAGTGTTTTCCCTTCACCCTCCCACTTCCCTGGTTCTTGTCACGCAGACAGCAAGCAGCAAATGACCAGAAGTCTGAAATTCAGAGAATGTGATGTTTATTGGGGTTAGTTTCCAAGCAAGCATATTCCAAAGCCCTTCACACCAGTTGGGCTTATCTCTGTTTGTCAATAGAGACAGTTCCATAGTGTTCCATTCCCTGCTGTGACACCGCAGAGTGTTTACCCCTTGTACCCTGTGATGTTGCGCTCCGTATGATTTTTTGAAAATATGCTAATAAGTGTGAATATAATATAACTGGAATGTGTATCATGCAAAAGGTCTTTTGTAAGGTATCATTCCAAAGCTTATAATTTACTGAGTGTGTTCATCCTAGCTGTATGAATGTATCATTCGTGTAGCTGAAAGTAGGACTATAAAATGTAAGTCTGACCTCCTATTGTAGTTATGCAAAGTGTGGGCCATTAATGTAAGTTTAGGATCTTGATGGCTCCCATCAACTAGGACAATTGCTCTGTTTACTTCCAAGCCTGCCTGTGAGTCAGGCCGGGAAGAAGGGGCCTCACAGGACATGTGACCATGTCGCCTGGTACTGGAATCCATCTTAAACCTCGTGCTTTTCCATTTAGAAGGAGGCAGGGACCAAAGAGAAAAAAGATTAACTCCTTATGCCAAAGGTGTATAAAGGAGTGGAAGAGAACAAAAGGGGGCTGCAGTCAGGAGAAATCCCCTAGCTACCAGCTGAGCTAGAAGAAGGACTGTACCAGGGGAAAGGATTGGTCCCAGACTAGAAAGGAGTCTAGTCTGTGAAAGAAGCTTATTGGAACATCTCTGAGGGTGAGATTATCATCTGTATTCAGTTGCTACTGTATTAGGTTTAGATTTGCGTGTTTTTGTTTTATTTCCCTTGGTAATTTACTTTGTTCTGTCTGTTATTACTTGAACCACTTGAATTCTGCTTTTTATATTTAATAAAATCGCTTTTGCTTATTAATTAACCCAGAGCAAGTAATTGGTAGCTGGGGGAGCAGACAGCTGTGCATATCTCTCTGTCAGTGTTAGAGAAGGTGGATACTTTATGAATTTACCCTGTATAAGCTTTATACAGAGTAAAAGTGATTTGTTTGGGGTTTGGATCCCATTGGGAACCGGGTACGTGCTGGAGAGAGGAGCATTTCTTAAACTGTTTTCAGTTAAGTCTGCAGCTTTTGGGGGACATGGTTCAGATCTGTGTCTGTGTTGCAGCAGGCTGGCGTGTCTGGCTCAACAAGACCATACTGAAGTCCCAAGCTGACAGGGAAAATGGGCTCAGAGGTAGTCTCAGCACATCAAGTGGCAGTCCCAAGGGGTTTCTGTGACCTAACCCGTCACGTTCCCCTTCCCAGCTCTGACGCCACAGACCATTTACCATGTGTCTCCCTGCCCATCTGTGACGCCAAAGAGCATTTACCCCGCGTGCCCCTTCCCAGCTCTGACCCCGCAGAACCTTGCCTGTGTCCCTGTTCCCGTTCCCCCCACTTAACAAACGTGATTCCAATTTCCCTTACCCCTCCAGTTTGACCCCAGTTTATGTAGTAATATTCTCAGCTACACCTAGCACAATTAATTGTACAGAAGAGAAAAACAATTAGAGAACTAGACAGATAAACCACAGAAAAGTGAGGGTCATAAAGGTAGAACAATACAGAAATGAGGGTTTCACAACCGGAGCCATTGAAAAGTGATTTCTTGCCAGACCGGATGCTGTCAAACTAAGTTTCCTTTATCCATCTTAAGATCTGTTTCTTTATCTGTTGGTGATGGGCAGTATCTGGACAGGATCGTATTCCTAAGAGCCCAATAGCACCTTATTCCAATGTGACTGGTTTGGGAAGTGAGGATGTGACCCTTCGCTTCCCAGCTTATGGCTGCCCCTGCTGCTTAGCCAAAGGCCTTAGCCCAGGAGTCTCTAACATGGTGTTTGTGAGGCATCTATGTGCCCCCACATAGTGGCCAGCGGGCAAGCATCTGCCGAAATGCCACTGAGAAGCAGCAGCATCAAAAGGCGTTGCTGCCGAAATGAAGCCAAAAATCAGTAGCATTTCAGCGGCGATGCCTCTTGATATTGCCGCTTCTCGGCGGCATGTCGGCGGATGTTTATCCACCGGCCACGATCCTTGGTGGTTCGTCGTCCGGTGCCCGCCAGACAAAAAAGCTTGGGGACCACTACCTTAGCCTAAGATCAATTCCTCAGACTAGTCTAGTGAGAGAAGGCCCACACCCAGGCGGACTGAGATTTTGATTCTTTCTTTTCATACTCCTGTAACTAGCTAAGTGATAAAAATACTTTTAAGTTCTTAAAGTCTAGGCTTTACAGACAGGCCTGAATATCTCCATTCTAACAGTGGGTTCTACCCCTTCTTCCATTCTGTGTCTGTCTTGTCTATTTAGATTGTAAATTCTTCAGGGCGTGGGCCATCTACTTTTCTCTGTATTTTGCCTAGCACAGTGGGGACCCACTGTTAGTTGGTCCCTAGGCACTAAGATAATGAAGCAGCAAAGAATCCTGTGGCACCTTATAGGCTAACAGACGTTTTGGAGGATGAGCTTTCGTGGGTGAATACCCACTTCTTCAGATGCATGTCAGCATGAAGAAGTGGGTATTCACCCACGAAAGCTCATGCTCCGAAACGTCTGTTAGTCTATAAGGTGCCACAGGATTCTTTGCTGCTTTTACAGATCCAGACTAACACGGGAAACCCCTCTGATACTTAAGATAATGAAGATGATTTTAGAATAATAACAACTCTCCTGGCACTTTGAGCCAAGGAAGCTGGCCTTGAGATGTTACTGCTTCAAAATGAGCTGGGCTAAAAAGGATGGAATATTTTTTATAACAAGTATCCCACCAATTCCACTGACCTCCCTTCTTTTCTTTGCCCTGAATAGAGTTTCCAGTTTCCAAACCTAATGTCATTTTGCAGCTGGAACGAGGGGAAGAGTCGTGGGTCCCAGATCTCCAAGTTTCTGAGAAAGAAGTGCTCCCGAGAGCTGCCTACACAGGTGAGGAAGTGGTTAAACCAACTCAAGAACTGTCTGTGAATACAGGAAATATTTGGGATGCCCTACAAAGACTTTATGAGCTTTCCCAAGTTCAAGATTGTTTCCTGCAGATGTGGAATCATTAGGTAGATGTCACTCATGGCTTCCCACATATCCTGACTAACAACTAGCAGCAGGTCCCTCCCCAATCCCGCTTTCCCCTTTGAGTTCTGGTGAGATGCAGACCCAAACCGATCCCTTTCTCTCTCCTCTGGGGAGGGGCTTGGGGAAAATCAACTCCTGATAGGTTTGATCTCTCCCACACATTTTGGATTGTTCATCCCTTTTTCCATTCCTCTCTCTGAGATTTCCTTTCTCTCAGGCACAGGGAGTGATCCGTGTCTGGATTCTCTCTGTCTCCCATCAGGTGTTGGGATGGTGAGTCATAACGAGGAGGAGAAACCCCAGCAGGAAGATGCTGAGCAAGTAGAAGCACATGGGACGTTATTAGGAAGATCCAAAGGGAATGTTTCCGGGATTTGTGCACGCCCAGAAAAAGCAAAAGCCTGTGAGACTGAGCAGAGGCCAGAGGGAAACTTCAGTAGCTTCTCAGACCTTATTTCAAGTGAGAGAATCAACTCGGAAGACACACGTTACACATGCCATGAGTGTGGGAAACGCTTCAATTGGAGCTCACACCTTATGAGACATCATAGAATCCACACTGGTGAGAGACCTTATGGATACTCTGAGTGTGGGGAATGCTTCACTAATAGTTCAACCCTCATTTCACATCAGCAAATCCACACAGGAGAAGCACCCTACACATGCTCAGAGTGCGGGAAAAGCTTCAGTCAGAGCTCTGCCCTTATCAGACATCAGAGAATCCACACAGGAGAGACGCCTTACACATGCACTGTGTGTGGGAAAAGCTTCAATCAGAGCTCAAACCTTATGAAACATCAGAGAATCCACACGGGAGAGAATCCCTACACATGCTCAGAGTGCGGGAAAAACTTCAATCAGAGCTCTGCCCTTATCAAACATCGGAGAATCCACACCAGGGAGAACCCTTATGCATGCGCTGAGTGTGGGAAAAGCTTCAATCGGAGCTCACAGCTTTTCACACATCAGAGAATCCACACAGACGAGAAGCCTTACACATGCACTGAATGTGGGAAAAGCTTCAATCGGAGCTCTACCCTGAACACACATCATAGAATCCACACAGGCAAGTTGCCCTACACATGCTCTGAGTGTGGAAAAAGCTTTCGTTGGCACTCACACCTTATTGGACATCAGAGAATCCACACAGGAGAGACGCCCTACACATGCACTGAGTGTGGGAAAAGCTTCAATCGGAACTCACATCTTATCAGACATCAGAGAATCCACACAGGAGAGACGCCCTACACATGCTCTGAGTGTGGGAAAAGCTTTAGTCGGAGCTCACACCTTATCGGACATCAGAGAATCCACACGGGAGAGCTGCCCTACACATACGCTGAGTGCGGGAAAAGCTTTAGTCAGAGCTCACACCTTATCAGGCATCAGAGAATCCACAGAAGGGAGACACTGTACACCAGGCCTGCAGAACTAGTAAGGTGGCGAGGGCCACATTACTCCAAAGAAAATAGCTGAGAGCCGAAACCCTACAGCCCTGTAGAAACACCCAGCCCCAAGGCCGCCCAGCGCTGTGGAAACAAACCCTCCTTCCCCATCGCCATCCCACCAAAACAGCTGTGAGCCAAAAAGGAAGGTTGGGGGATGGGAGGTGATACTACAGGAGTCGGCAACCTATAGCACGCGTGCCAAAGATGGCACACAAGCCAATTTTTAATGGCACGCGGGTGCCTGCTGGGACTCCGCTTGCCATTAAAAATCCTGCTGATGCAGCAAGCTGCGGGATCCGCAGTCCCAGGCCGGAGTGCCGGCCTGAGCACAGCAAGCTGCTGCCACCTCCCCCGCCTTCCCCTAGATTGTTGTTGCCATGTGCGCAGTGCTCTGGGGGTTGGGGCTAGGCGCTCCCGTGGGACAACATTTGGCTCCGTGGGGAGGGAAGGACACTCCCAGCTCATCTGGAGCCCTGCTGCCACGCATGCAGCGCTCTGAGGGGCAGGGCAGGGCTGGGCTTCATGCACAGGGGTGGCGGGTGCAGGGCTTTGGATGAGCGGGGAGCCTCATGGTAAGGGGGCCAGGTCCGGGGCCAGCGGGGAGGTTAGGTAAGGGGTGGGAGCAGTCAAGGGACAGGGAGAAGGGTGGGTGGGGGTCTCTGGAGGGGGCAGTCAGGGAGCAGGGGGGTTAAATGGGGTATGGGAGTCCTGGGGTCTGTTTGGGGGGTGGATAGGGGTCAGGGCAGTCGGGACAGGGAGCAAGGAGGGTCCGGGGGAGCGGTTAGGGTGGGGGGTCCTCTGGAGGGGGTGGTCAGGAGATAAGGAGCTGTGGGGTGTTGGATGAGTAGAGAGTTCTCGGGGGTCCTGTCAGGAGGCAAGGGTGTGGAGAGGGGTTGGAGGGAACGGGGAGGGGGTTGTATGGGTCCAGAGTTCTGGGGGTCCTGTTGGGGCAGGGAGCAGTTAGGCATGGGAGTCCAGGGGGTCTATCTGGGTGTGGATAAGGTTTGGGACAGTCAGGGGACAGGTAGGGGTAGGATCCTAGGGGGGCAGTCAGGGGATAAGGGGCAGGGTCCCAGGACGAGGTAGTCAGGACAAGGAGTGGGGAAGTTGGGGGCTCTGGGGGGGCCAGTCACTCAGCCCTCTGCCCTGAGCCCTGACCCCCTCCCCACACACTCAGCCCTCTGCCCTGAGCCCTGATCCCCTCCCCACACCCACAGGTGCTTGCCCTGAGCCCTGTACCACCCAGCCCTCTGGCTCTTTCATCCCCCCCATGACCCCAGCCCTGACTGGCACCCCCACACATACCCAACCCTCCTAACATGACATCTGCATCCCCCTCATGTTCTCAGCCCTCTACGCTGACTCTTGCACCCCCCCACATCCCCAGCGCCCCCCCACATCCCATGCACCCTGCACATCCCCACCCCCAACCTGAGCACCAAACGGGAGCCCCTGCACCACCACTCACATTCCCACCTGCACCCCTCACACCACATGGGAGCTTCCCAGGTGAGTGCTCCACACTCAAACCTTCTACCCCCCACACCCAAACATCCTGCCCCAACCCTGCGCAACCCTCTTTCATTCTAGCTCCTGGCCAGACCCTTCACTCCCAGCCTTGTGCTCGGTCCACTCCCACTCTCAGCTCAGTGCAGAGAGAGGAAGAGAATGAGGCAGAACCAGGGAGAAGGTAGGTCCCCACTGTATGTGGGCAGAGCTGGGACCCCAGATGGGCACCGGGCTGAGCGGGTCCGGCAGCTGGGATCCTAGCTGGCAGGAGCTGGAGGATGGAACCCCTGAGCAGCTGTGGGCTGAGCCGCTAAGCCCGCTGCCGGTCTGGGGTCCCGGCTGCCGGCCCCGCTCAGCCCACTGCTGGCCGAGGTGAACAGAACCCCAAACCAGCAGTGGGCTGAGCGGACCGGTGGCATAAGATCAAAATTTTAATTTAATTTTCAATGAAACTTCTTAAACATTTTGAAAACCTTGTTTATTTTACAATACAACAGTAGTTTAGTTATATAATATACAGACTTGTAGAGAGAGACCTTCTAAAAAACATTAAAATATATGACCAGCACGTGAAACCTTAAATTAGAGTGAATAAATGAAGACTCGGCACAGTACTTCTGAAAGGTTGCCGATCCCTGGCTTATTAGGACTGGAACTGCTATTTTCAACAGCCGTTGCCTTTTTGTTTGTTTAAAAGGAAGACAGTGATATTGCATTGGCAAATTCCCCATATTAACAGAGACTAATAAAGGCACCTCAACTGACCAGACTCGTAGTACTGGAGCCCGACCTGCCTAACCAGCAGCTGCTGTGAGATATGAAGGAGGCACCCACCAGTGAGGCTTAAGGGAGATTCCCCTCCCTTCACATCCATCTCTTCAGAATGGGGAGGGTGTTGGGCTTCCTACCAGGGAGCTGTCCCTGGACCCTGCTAGGGCTCCATATCCTGAATCAGTCTGTGGCTAGTAGGTGTGTGATGGCTCTGCTGGGAGAGAGGAGGGGCTCTCTCTTCGTCCCCTCCCCCTGGTGTTTCCTGGATGCGCTGAGCAGGGTGGGGGTGGGACTCTGACTGCAATCCACCCAGAGTTTCTGTTTGGCTCCTGTTCCCCATGTATAGGGGGGCTGTGAGTGGGGCAGCAGGTACTGAGTGTTGGACTCTCGCTCTTTCAGGGGCCGGTGACCTTTGAGGAGGTGGCTGTGTATTTCACCAGGGAAGAAGGGACTCTGCTGGACCCCACTCAGAGAGCCCTCTACAGAGATGTCATGCAGGAGAACTATGAGAATGTGACCTCGCTGGGTAAGGGTTCCTGTCCCCTCTGTTCTTGAAAGGGGAAAAGAAGAGATATGGTTCATGGCAGCCCCACAACGCCATCTCTACTCTGCCCTGTTTCAGCATCACCCCAATATGCCAGTGACACACATGCTGTCAGAGACCCTCCCCTGCTGCAGAACACTTTGGGAACAGAGCACAGGAACCGTATCACAGTGTCAAATATCTCCTGTTTGCTCAAGTAAAACTGAGGATTAGGTGCAGCATAATCAGCAGAAGCTTCCTACCCCTGACCTCTCAAAACCTGAGCCTTCTCCACCCAGACCACAATAATGCTTGGGGTGTAACGAGCAGGCTGCTGGAGTCAGAGCTGCTGATCCATTTTACTTATCACTCTGTGTCCTTGAATGCTGGCTGGGGGTATCCAGAGAAGGAAGCTCAATGGTGGATTTAATGTTAGTGGGGCCCTGTGCTCAGCTCCATTTTTGGGGTCCCTTCTTGGGACCCAGGCAAGAAAAAGAACATTCTCTCATTTCCCTCCCACCCCCATTTTTCATTCTTCTTTTCCTTCCTCTTCCTCCTCCTCCTCCTATAAGAAATAGGAAGTAAATGAGGATAAAGTGAGGTACCTTGATTGTTTGTTTTTGTTGTCTGAGTTTTCCACAGACCACTTGAAAATCGCTGAGTGTCTCAGTTCACCACCTAATGATCTTTCCAAATACTGTTGGTACCATTAGCTAACTGTTGTAAAGCGCTTTGGATAAGAGCCCTTTATCAAAAAAAATATATTAAAAACATTGGAGTGCAGGGTCTGGCCAGGAATTAAGGTGTGGGAGGGGGCTCAAGGCTGGGGCAGGTGGTTGGGGTGTGGAGTGCTTACCTGTGACAGCACCTGTTTCATGTGAGCAATGCAGGTGGGGATGTGGAGGGGCAGGAGTCAGGATGGGCAAGAGGCTGTGTGGAAGGGGTGCAGGAGTCAGGGCTGGGGGTGTGTGAGGGGCTGGGGGTGTGTCTGGGGGCAGGGGGTATGGGTGGGTGCAGTAATCAGGGAAGGCAGGGAACTGGGGTGTGTTTGTGAAGGGTGAAGGAGTAAGGGCTGACGATGTGAGTGGGGGTGCAGGAGTCAGTGAGGGCAGGGTGTTCAGGGTGCAGGAGTCAGGGCTGGGGGTGCAGGGTCTGGGAGGGATTTAGGCTGCAGGAGCAGGCTGGAGATTGGGGTGCAGGTGCTGGGATGCAAGAGGGGGCTCAGGGTTGGGGAAGGAGGTTGGGGTGTGGAGTGCTTACCTGGGGCAGCTCCCATTTGGTGCGAGGGATTCAGATGGCAATGTGGGGGCGTGTGTGCAGGAGCTCCCATATTTGGTGCTCAGGGTGGAAGTGAGGATATGGGGGGGGCTGTGCAGGAATCATAGCATGGGGTTTGAGGGCTGCATATACGGGAGGGGGTGCAGGAGTCAGGGCTGGAGGCTCGGATGTTGGGCTGGGTCATGGGGGTGCTCCCAGCCCCATACCCTGAGTGGCTCTCAGAGGGGGCTGGGGATGGAGGAGTATGTGATAGGGAAGTGCTTTATAAAGCAGTGAGCAAGCGACCAGGGAGCTTTTCAAACAGGGCTGCTAACAGGTAGTTTCGTGAGGGAGTTTGGAAGCGGAGTGGGAAAGGAGCGAGGTTCTCTTGCCAACCTTTAAAACATTTAAGCTATAATACAAACTTCTTGTTTGAAACAAAAACCCTGTTGTTAACCTAGGTAGCTGTAGGAGATGATGCAGGCAGAAGCCCAGCAGCAGAGTGGGGGCTATCCTGTTTATTGCACTCAATGTAGCATGTATGATTACCTGCCCTGTGGGCGGGTGGCGTATGTGTGCATTCGGTGCAAGGAGCTCCTGGCCCTCAGACAGCACGTGGAGGCTTTGGAGGCCAGGGTAGTGGAACTGGAGATGCTAAGGGAGGCAGAGAAGTATGTCAATGAGGCTTTCTGGAACACTGTAGATTTCTCCCACCTCCGGCCAGACAGCCACTGCGCTGTTGAGGAGGATGAAAGGTCCAGGGCAGGAGAGCAGTGAATGGGAGCAGAGGGAAAGCTTCCCATAATTGGGACCCTCCTTCCAGATGGTGTTGGGGTCACCTCTTGCACTGAGGTTACCTCTCTGGGGAGGGAACTCCAGTCATTAAGAAAAGGCAGCTGTTAGTAATGGGAGATTTGATCATTAGAAACAAGGATAGTTGGGTTTGTGATGACTGGGAGAACTGTGTGGTGACTTGCTTGCCTGGTGCAAAGATTGCTGATTTCTCAAGGCATCTAGATAGATTTATGTGTACTGCTGGGGAGGAGCCGGTTGTCGTGGTACATGTAGGCACCAATGACATAAGGAACAGTAGGTGAAACGTCCTGGAGGTCAAATTTAGTCTGCTAGGAAAGAGACTGAACTCCAGGACCTCTATGGTGGCATTCTCAGAAATGCTTCCAGTTCCACACACAGGGCCAGGTATGCAGGCAGAGCTTCAGAGTCTCAATGCGTGGAGGAGATGATGGTGTAGAGAGGAGGGGTTTAGATTTATTAGGAAGTGGGGAAATTTTGGGGGTGGGGGAGCCTATACAGGAAGGATGGGCTCCACCTAAACCAAAGTGGAACCGGACTGCTGGCACTTAACATTAAAAAGGTTGCAGAGCAGTTTTTAAACTAAGAGATGGGGGAAAGCCAATGGCTGCAGAGGAGCTCGTGGATGGGACAGAGACTTGTCTTAGAGAAGAATCTAGTGACAGAGATTTTTCTAGGTTAGTCAGGAAGAGAGGCTGGAAGAGGATAAAGTGGGGGCCAGATCAGACGGGAAGCATTTACACACAAAAGAATCAGACACATCAGAAAAGGGCAGACAGATAAAGAGTGACAAGTTTTTAAAGTGCTTGTACACAAATGCTAGAAGTGTAAATAATAAGATGGGTGAATTAGAGAGCCTCATGTTAAAGGAAGATATTGACATAATAGGTGTCACAGAAACCTGGTGGACTGAGGACAATCAATGGGACACAATCGTTCCGGGGTACAAAATATATCGGAAGGACACAGCAGGTCATACTCGGGGGTGGGGAAGGGAGTGGCACTGTATGTTAAAGAAAATGTAGACTCAAATGAAGTAAAAATCTTAAATGAAACCACATTTTCCATAGAATCTCTCTGCATTGTAATTCCATGCTCTAATAAGAATATAACAATAGGCCTCTGTTATCAAGCACCTATCAAAGACAGTGATAGTGAGGATGAAATGCAAAGGGAAATTAGAGAGGCTATCAAAATAAAGAACTCCATAATAATGGGAGATTTCAATTATCCCCAGATTGACTAGGTACATGTCACCTCAGGACAAAATGCAGAGACAAAATTTCTGGATACTTTAAATGACTGCTTCATGGAGCAGGTGGTACAAGAATCGACAAGGGGAGAAGCAACTCTCAATTTAATCCTGAGTGGAGCGAAGGATCTAGTCCATGAGGTAACTATAACAGGACCGCTTGGAAATAGTGATCATAATATAACAACATTTAACATTCCTGTGGTGAGAAGAACAGCTCAACACTGTGGCATTTAATTTCAGAAAGGGGAACTATGCAAAAACGAGGGGGTTAGTTAAACAGAAATTAAAAGGTACAGTGACTAAAGTGAAATCCCTGCAAGCTGCATGGACACTTTTCAAAAACACGGTATTAGAGGCCCAACTTAAATGTATCCCCCAAATTAAAAAACACAGCAAAAGAACTAAAAAAGAGTCACTGTGCTTTAATGACCATGTAAAACAAGCAGTGAGAGATAAGGCCTCTTAAAAAGTGGAAGTCAAATCCTGGTAAGGGATATAGAAGAGAGCATAAGCACTGCCACATTAAGTGTAAAAATGTAATAAGAAAAGCCAGAGAGGAGTGTGAAGAACAGCTAGCCAAAAACTCAGAAGCTAATAACAAAATGTTTAAGTACATCAAAAGCAGGAAGCCTGCTAAACAACCAGTGGGGCCCCTGGATGATTGAGATACAAAAGGAGCCCTTAAAGACAATAAAGTCATTGCGGAGAAACTAAATGCATTCTTGGCTTCAGTCTTCACGGCTGAGGATGTTGGTGAGATTCCCAAACCTTTTGTGGGTGACAAATCTGAGGAACTGCCACAGATTGAAGTGTCACTAGAGGAGGTTTTGGAACTAATTGATAAACTTAACTGAAACAAGTCACCAGAACCAGATGGTATTTACCCAAGAGTTCTGAAGGAACTCAAATGTGAAATTGGGGAATTATTAGCTATGGTTTGTAACCTGTCCGTTAAATCAGCTTCTGTACCCAATGACTGGAAGATTGCTGATGTAACACCAATATTTAAAAAGGGCTCTAGAGGCGATCCTGGCAATTATGGACCGGTAAGTCTAACATCTGTACCAAGCAAATTAGTTGAAACAATAGTAAAGAATAAAATTGCCAGCAACATAGAACAACAAAAATTTTTGGGCAAAGAAAAAGAAAAAAGAAATGAAAATGAGAGAGATACCAATCTCCTAGAAATGGAAGGGACCTTGAAAGGTCATTGAGTCCAGCCCCCTGCTTTCACTAGCAGGACCAATTTTTGCCCCAGATCCCTAAGTGGCCCCCTCAAGGATTGAACTCGCAAGCCTGGGTTTAGCAGGCTAATGCTCAAACCACAGAGCTGTCCCTCCCCAAAAAGTCAACATCCTTTCTGTAAAGGGAAATCATGTCTTACTAATCTATTAGAGTTCTTTGAAGGAGTCAACAAACATGTGGACAAGGGAATCCAGTGGACATGGTGTACTTAGATTTCCAGAAAGCCTTTGTCAAGGTCTCTCACCGAAGGCTCTTACATTATTTATCATGGGATAAGAGGGAAGATCTTTTCATGGATTGAGAACTGGTTAAAAGATAGGGAAGAAAGCATAAGAATAAATGGTAAACTTTCAGATTGGAGAAGAGTAACTAGTGGTGTTCCCCAAGGGTCAGTCCTCAGACCAATCCTATTCAACGTATTCATAAATGATCTGGAGAAAGGGGTAAACAGTGAGGTTGCAAAGTTTGCGGATGATACTAAACTGCTCAAGATAGTTAAGACCAAAGCAGACTGTGAAGAACTTCAAAGAGTAAAACTAAGGGAATGGGTAACAAAATGGCAAGTGAAATTTAATGTGAATAAATGTCAAGTAATGCACATTGGAAAAAATAACCCCAACTATACATACAATATGATGGGGGCAAAATTAGGCTAATTAGGAAAAAAATCTTTTTGTCATTGTCTATAGTTCTCTGAAGACATCCAGCAGTGTGCAGCGGAAGTCAAAAAAGCAAACAGGATGTTAGGAATTATTTTAAAAGGGATAGACAGTAATAAAGAGAATATTTTATTGCCCTTATATAAATCAATGGAAATAACTAATTTAGACCCCATCATTTTGTACATATATTTGGGATTATGTTTTCCAATAGGGTGCACTATGTGCTATCCTGACATCTAGCACTGCTGAGATCCTGCATTCAGTAATATCCCTGCCCTTCCTCTTCCCTTTCTCCACTGAACCCCACCAGCCCATGGTTACTGTTCCCAGCTTCCTCAGGACTCTCCCGTTGTCTCTGGACCCATCTATCAGCAAGCAGCAGTGCCAGGGAGACTTGCCCTTTCTCTGGAGACTTTGATTTCTGGGACGTGGATTTACTATCTGTGTGTTGTAGGAGACTCTTTGAAATTGAGCGTCTGTGACATTAAGCACAGTACGATCTGGACTGTTGAACAGCTCTGTCCCCTCAGTTCCCCAAGCTGGGGTGCCTTTTCCACTGCTCTACTGTGAGAGCAGCCACTCCTGGGCAGTTCACACGCAGTCTCCAGCATGTAACTCACTCCCAGCTACACAGTTTTAAGTGCTGCTAGTCAATGACTCCCAAATTACAGTACCTCACAGGAAAACCCCAGAAAACTCTCTGCTCCCAGATTTCCCCCAGAAATGTGCATCTTGCCCTGTCCAGCACACTCCTGAAGAATGGGAGCTCCTATGAAATCTGTTGTTTCATCAGTGGAAAATGCCATGCACCAGCCTTTTTATTCCAAATGCAGTTTCGAGCACACTTTAATCCAAACACACTGGTTTGATTAAAAAAGGAAAGAAAATTATTAAGTACTGAAAAAAAAGATTTGAAGTGACTGCAAGTAATGAGGCATAAAAGTCAGAATTATTTACAAAAGAAATGCAAGATAAAACACAAACTAATGTTTAACTTAACAAGCTAAAATAGGTTTAAATCAAATGTTTCTCTCTCCATCTGTTGAGACAGGCTGGTTTTCCTTTCAGCCAGGACTCCCTCTAAGGTCCCCTGCCACCTACATTCAGTTCTTCAGGAGCTCTCATGAGCAGAGGGAAAGGGGGGAGAGAGAGAGTCTCATGCATTTTCCTCACCTCTTTTTATAATTCAGTCCTTTGTACTAGAAACCACTTCAGTTCCCAGCCGAGTCATGGTGACAGGCTTTCATAGATACGAGCTTCAATTGATCCCTGTGATGAAATGTAAATGTCTTCTTCACACCTTCCCCCTGGTGGAGAATGGTGATTTGACCAGCTGCTTGCCTTGCTGTCTCTGAGGAACTTAAGGTTAGGGTTGTTGCCAGCACAGATAGTGTCCGAAGGCAAGCATCAGCGGTTTGTGGCCCAGAGTGCGTAGTGCCAATGAACACCGCAGGGTGAAGAAGCAAGCAAAGTTTATTTGAGATCTCAAAGTGGTGCTGGGAGACTTGGCACACCTCAGATCCAGCACACCTACACAAGCGGCTTTTCCCTTTTTCTAAGTTTTTTTTTTCTCCGCCCCCCTCCTTTCCCTGTAGCAGTTACATTACGCATTATTGGCTGCAGAAGCTCGTTAGTAATATTCCCTTCTACAAGTTATCTTGTACGCCTTATCACTACTGCTTTAGACTGGTTTGAGCTGCGCTGCAACTGATAACTTACTGTCACACATTTAATTGCACAACTGCTAGCTTTCTAGATTAAGTAGAGTTCAACATGGAGGAGCTTTGGTTCACTGAGACCTAGAACAGGGGGACTTCATCGACACTCATGGCCTTACCCCCACCCGAGTTACCTAGGGATATGCCTAGTGACACCAACAACTCCCTCCTTTGAGAACACTCAACAAACTTTTGGCTGAGTTTTTTTATACTTTGAGGACAACAAAGCGATTAAGCTCTAGGGAGCTGAGGTCATTAATGAGGGAGTATAGCGGGATTTTCTGGGGAACAGGAGGTACAAATTCTATGTAGGAGTGCTTTACAGCAAGCAAACAAAAGGAGAGTAACGATACACAACACCACACCAGTGAGCAGGGGGCGAACAATGCCTCCCCTTAGTCCCCCCAGGTTGGATAACCAGTCCCAGAGGGAATCAGAAATAGTGGGTACCCTTTTTAGGCCTTCCACTGTTCAAAAGCCTGTTTGGCTGACAGGATGTGCTTGTTAATAATATCCTGTGTGTTTTTTGGGACATAAGTACAGCATTTATCCCCCATGAGGGCACACACCTCGCCCTGTGAAGCCACACTTCCTCCCAGGAAGTATCCACGTATGTTTCCATGATCATAGATTAGATGCGATTTCTGATGCATCTGTAAGGGCAGTGGGCCAAGTCTGGTAATTAAGATTACTTTGAATGGCCATCAGCTGGTCATTCAGGAAATTCCGAATTCCTAAACATACTAGATCCCACTGCAATGCCTTTCCAGCCTTATATCAGAGGGGCAGCCGTGTTAGTCTGGATCTGTAAAAGCCGCAAAGACTCCTGTGGCACCTTATAGACTAACAGACATTTTGGAGCATGAGCTTTCGTGCATCTGAGGAAGTGGGTATTCACCCACGAAAGCTCATGCTCCAAAACGTCTGTTAGTCTATAAGGTGCCACAGGATTCTTTGCTGCTTTTCCAGCCTTAGTTATATTTAATACCATCTTTTCTTGGTGTAGTACTATATTACATCTGTTATTTAACTATTTTCAGGTACTTTTAAAAGGCATTAACATTGAGCATAGGAGGGGGTTACATTATTGGTTACTTTCCAGGACACAGGGCGCAACCTGTAGAATAAACCCCAAACTTCAATTAATACCACATTCCCAAGCATGGGTTCCACAAATGTTCTTCCGCCAGTATATAATTTTTTGTTTTTTTACCAGGGTCAGTTCTTAATGTCCTTTTTAGTCAGGAACTCCTGGACTTTGGCAATTTTAGTGCAGTGAGTGTTTTGTTTTGTTTTTCAAAACACTCATGGTTCAGCATCCTGCTGGGGAAAGGTTACCAGCACATTACCCTGTAATGGTTTTTATTTTTCTAGAAAAATTCAAAGGCACAGTAGGTCTGTCGGTGGACAAGGGAGAGGTTACTAGCACTTTACCTTGTACTTTTTTCCTGCTGTCCAGAAGGCACAGTGGAGCTAGAAGGAGAAATAGGCTAAGCATCAATAGGAAAATTTTCCCAAGGTGGAGGCAGCAAAGAATCCTGTGGCACCTTATAGACTAACAGACGTTTTGGAGCATGAGCTTTCGTGGGTGAATACCCACTTCCTCAGATGCATGTAATGGAAATATCCAGGGGCAGGTATATATATGTGTGCTAGCAAGCAAGCTAGAGATAACGAGGTCAGTTCAATCAGGGAGGATGAGGCCCTGTTCTAGCAGTTGAGGTGTGAAAACCAAGAGAGGAGAAACTGGTTCTGTAATTGGCAAGCCATTCACAGTCTTTGTTCAATCCTGAGCTGATGGTGTCAAATTTGCAGATGAACTGAAACTCAGCAGTTTCTCTTTGAAGTCTGGTCCTGAAGTTTTTTTGCTGCAGGATGGCCACCTTAAGGTCTGCTATAGTGTGGCCAGGGAGGTTGAAGTGCTCTCCTACAGGTTTTTGTATATTGCCATTCCTAATGTCTGATTTGTGTCCATTTATCCTTTTCCGTAGAGACTGTCCAGTTTGTCCGATGTACATAGCAGAGGGGCATTGCTGGCATATGATGGCGTATATTACATTGGTGGATGTGCAGGTGAATGAGCCAGTGATGGTGTGGCTGATCTGGTTAGGTCCTGTGATGGTGTCGCTGGTGTAGATATGTGGGCAGAGTTGGCATCGAGGTTTGTTGCATGGATTGGTTCCTGAGCTAGAGTTATTATGGTGTGGTGTGCAGTTACTGGTGAGAATATGTTTCAGGTTGGCAGGTTGTCTGTGGGCAAGGATTGGCCTGCCACCCAAGGCCTGTGAAAGTGTGGGATCATTGTCCAGGATGGGTTGTAGATCCTTGATGATGCGTTGGAGGGGTTTTAGCTGGGAGCTGTATGTGATGGCCAGTGGAGTCCTGTTGGTTTCTCTCTTGGGTTTGTCTTGCAGTAGGAGGCTTCTGGGTACACGTCTGGCTCTGTTGATCTGTTTCCTTATTTCCTCGTGCGGGTATTGTAGTTTTGAGAATGCTTGGTGGAGATTTTGTAGGTGTTGGTCTCTGTCTGAGGGGTCAGAGCAGATGCGGTTGTACCTCAGTGCTTGGCTGTAGACAATGGATCGTGTGATGTGCCCGGGATGGAAGCTGGAGGCATGAAGGTAGGCATAGCGGTCCGTGGGTTTTCGATATAGGGTGGTGTTAATGTGACCATCACTTATTTGCACCGTGGTGTCAAGAAAGTGGACCTCCCGTGTAGATTGGTCCAGGCTGAGGTTGATGGTGGGGTGGAAGCTGTTGAAATCATGGTGGAATTCAAGGTGGAGGGTTTTTTTTTGCA